>NC_084904.1:11390924-11680924 GCF_949316345.1 Pungitius pungitius
CATGTGTGAATGCGCTTTAGCGAGCTCATGCGGTCCGGAGTGGTAGCGCTAGGTACATAAGTACAGCCAGGATGGCAAGAACACACTTAAAATACTGTGACCACGAGCACACGACTCGCTGGAAGGTGAGGATCTTAATGTTTTTGTCATCTGTCAAATACCCTCTGCCAAAAATCGGCATGTATGCGTAAAACTGCTGATCTGCCCCCAGGGGGCAGCACGCTGCAGTAACTATACGATGACCACTGGTCCGACAACAGCAGAATAAGGGTTTTGTCACGTGACTAGTGTGCCAACGTGCTTTCACATCTCTGTACAGTAGAGAGTCCGGGAAAACAATGATGTCGCTTGATGACATAATGACAAGTCTTCGAAGCTGTGTGATCAGCGAGCATCGAGCAGCCGGAGACGTCGACCACACACTCGGGCTCTTCTTCGATAAACTGTCTGAATCCTCCCGGTTGGTACCCGTAACATCGACATGTTTGATTCCAGTTTTGAATAAGTTGCGATGACTGAATGACGGTGCGCATGTACAGGAGCAGTAGCAAACGATGTAAGGAGCGCCGTTTGGAGGAGGCGGTCCAGTTGCTGAAACACATTTCAGATGCTCAACTTAAGGTTTTAGAGGAGAGCCATCTCCTGCTTCTTGTCAGGCTCCTCGTCTCCATGCAGATGCAGGTGTCCAACATCTCCGCAGCCTTTCGTAAAATGGATAAGGTCAGCCTCACAGTGTGTCTTTTCACTGCACAGTGCTTGAAACAAGACGTAGTCTCACCGTAACTCCACATTTGCTTCCCAGATGTTGCAACATTTGGCAAAGGGGCACCACCAGTTGGTTTTTAGAGAAACCCATCGCTGCTTGCACTCCATAATCCATAGTGACCAGGTACAGAGCCCCCACGTGACCTGTGTTTGTCATATATTTCCAAAAAGGCACAGCAGATAACTTTCACCTCATCTTCTTTCCAGGTATTGTCTTTTGAGGATCTGCAGCAAGGTTGGTGCTGGCTGAAGATGAGATGTTATAACCATGTCACAAATATCTTGTGCCCATTTTCAGTAACATATTTTTGGCCCTTCCTTAAAAAAAAGCCTGCGTGTTCCTGGAAAACAGCGCCGTTGGTCGCGAGGTGTTGCGAGAGTCTTTCCCGTCTTTTCTGAAGAAATTGTCAGAGTTATTCCTGGTTGTGTTGCAACAAGAATCCCTGAGAGATGGGCCGCTGTGTTACATCGCTGTCAAGGTACAAAAGGAGAAGTGCGCTTTGTGACTCAGCCCATTGCATTCATCGTAGGTTTGTTGTGTGATCTTTGTTGCCGACCCGAGGACTGTGATCTCTGCAGGTGTGCCTGCAAATATTCCAGCTGTTTCCAAGTGAAGTTGCTCCACTTGTGTGGACGAATGAACCCAGGGGCCCAAAGATGCAGGAGATCCTCCAGGCTCTGATGGACATTATACTTGGAAAGGTTTGTTTCTAACTCATCGGTTCAGAGTCAAATCTTATCAAAGGATAAGACACCAGTTCAGGTCTTAGCTTTGCTTCGTCTTATCAGTCAGTGTGTCCTGTCGTGCAGTGCTGCAACCGGGACACGTGTCTTTTGGCAGGAACTGCTGTGGCCATGCTGATCAACACTGCATCAGAGAGCAGGGCTGGAGAAGCTGCCGCCTGGAGTCTGCTACAGGTCTCTCACTTCGGTAGGTAACCACTAATACTGTTCTGTGAGTAGCATGAGGAAAGCCAACTTTGGCCACAAGAGATTGGTGCCAGAAAGGCTTTTATTTTTTATTATTATTCATTTTTCTCAGAGCCCTGGCTACTGAGTGTTGGTGCTCTCCAGGTACGGTGCTGCCCTACAGGGAAGGACGGGGTGGCCCGGCTGGCTGTGACCAGGGGCCTCCTGACATGCTGTCGACCGAGCATCCTGCTCAGTTCAGATGCGGACGCCACACAAGTAACAGCTCCGGTCAGAACAACGTTTTACTTCTACTGTGCTGGTTTTTATTACCAAATCCATTGTTTCCCTCTTTTCAGATGTGTTTACTGCTGAAAGGTTTGTTTCCTCTGGTCCATGATTTGTGTGAGGAGAAGCTGGATTGTCACTACTTTGCGTTCGAAGGTGAGTAATGTCCAGGTTCTTTACTCATGTGCTTAAATACCAAGATCGGCTGCTCGAATATGACACGTTGTTGCAGCATTAACCTGGTGGCTGAAGAAAGTTAAAGAATGCCTGGCCGACATCTTGAAGATGACGGGCGTTCGCCTTCTGGGCGACAACAGCTGCCTGCAGCAACAGCTCATTCACATTATCTGGACCAATGCAGAAAGCCCGGTGAGTATGATTAACCACATTACCAAAATACCAAAAACCTGTTAGTAAAAGAACAATACTGGACTTTGTAAACTCAAATTCAGTGACGTCTGTGTAACTGTGCGTTGACAGATGGAAGGAGTGTCAGAGTTTGTGCAGGGCGCGTTTGGTCTCCTGCTGGACCTCTATGAGACGGACTGTGAGCAGTTTTGTGACACAGAGAAGACCCTTTATTCCACTCTTCTCCAGCGAATAATCAAACTACCTTGGGAAGCCAAAGCCAAATACCATCGCCTCTGTGCCCTGTTGCCATATCTGGGTACCGACGTTGTGAGTTGTCACGGGTCATCATGGCGCTAATAAAGTTATGATGTATTGCCCGGACGTCTTAACATTTATTTCCATCCATCAGGTGCTGAGTCAATACGCTGAAATACCCAATCATCTCCTGAAGTGCTTGTCAACCAATCACCTGTCACCATGCGGATCAGATCTTTACAGGTGCCTCATCCAGCAGCAGCGGCGCGAGCTGTGCGCCGCCCAGCTGTGCGCCGCCGAGCCCCATCTGGCCGATGAGTGGGCGAGGTGTTGGCGGCCCGTCCTTCATGAGGCGCTGACGTCTGACACGACCCTTCTGCAGAACAACAGCTCAATGCACCTGCTGCCCTGCACGTTCCAAGTCTTCCCCTCTGCAGTGCAGCCGCTGTTGGCCACCCTGGACCCGTTCGCCCCCGGCCACCTCCACGCCTGGGCCTGCATCGTGAGCTCCTATCGAGCCGCGACCGGAGGCTCTCCCTGGGCCGCGCAGGGCAGCTCCACCCTCGACACCCTCAAGCTGGCCCTCGGATCGGCAGATGACAAAGTCCGCCTGGCCGCGCTCAATCTCCTGTGCTGCAGCCCAAAGACCAGAGACACGGCGACCCCAGAGGAGATGGCTTTAATGAGAGCGTTTCTTCCTCAGAACCTGAACAGCGATTCTTCGCCTTTTCGCCAACACCTTCAGGCGGGAGTGAAGAGGTTTCTGGTTCGTATTAGAGACAGTTGCTTGGCACATGTGAGAGGACAGAAAGGCAAAAAGAAAGAAGAAGCCACCCGCTCAAGGAGGGCACAGGACGTACTGGAGCAGGGAATAGGTGAGATAACGAACAGCTGCTGTTTTCTATGTACGGACAGATATGGATGTATCATGCTGCTCCCTCAAATTAAAAGTAATATCAGGAGATGGTTAACAGATCCGAATCCTCTTTTGCGAGTTCAATATTTTTCATTCTTTCTTTAAATTTTCTGTTCATCAACATCAAAACCTTTTTATACATTATGTAGGTTTCGTTGAATGGTTGAGTGAACTGCCATACAGCTATCTGGCACCAGGACACAGTTATCAGAGCAAGAAGACTGCGTTGCTGTTGCTTTCTGCAGTGCTAGAGACCTGCACAGACACCTGGAGCCCAGACAAAAGGAAGGGACAACCTCCAGGTAAACTGCAATCACAGAGATGGGACCAAACCCTTTGTCAAATGTATTTAAATTAGGGCTGTCAAATGATTACAAATTTTAATCAAATTAATTAGAATTTTCAGTGGATTAATCATGATTAATCACACCTGAATCCTAACCATTTTTTCTTTCTGAAATGCATACTAAAGATAAATAACAGGACACAGATACATAATTATCATTATTATCATCATTATTATTTTTTACATAAATACATGTTATTGATATTTGATTTTTTTAATTCATTTCAGAAAATAATCAAAGCAATGTTATTTGATAAGTTACAGACTGATTTCCCTGCATGGCTCTAGAAGGGTCTCGAGCCTCTGCAGTTTATCCCCCTCTGCTGTGAGTTTGTGCTCCTGATGGTCCAGGGCTGCGATGACCAGACATGACCAGACATGTCAACCCTCCCGATGTTTCAAAGCCCCTCCCGAAAATCTCCCGGACCGACCTTTCTCCCGATTTCCACCCGAACAACAATATTGCTGCACCACCCGTCACTGGGCGGGTGCGGGTCTCTGGCGCAAACGACTTGCTGAACCTGACGGCCTGACATATGCCTGCAGGTGGCAGTAATGTGTTGTATAGGATGAAGTGCATTCCCTAGAGGAAGAGGCACTTTACTGACCTGAATAATTTGTCACACTGCGCATGCGTGAAATGCGTCAAAAAAATTGACGTAATTAACAACAAACAGCTAATTAACGCCGTTAACACGCTATTTTTGACAGCCCTAATTTAAATGTATAAATACTTCCTGTCAAATGTTACTTTTCTAGTTTGATATTATTTTGGCATGAAAGTGATCTTTGTGAAATCATTTTTGCAGTAAATATGGGGTCTCTTATTAACTCTGCCAGACAAAGAGGGCAGTGGGATTTTGTCTCCAGGACAAAACAGTTGGTTCTCATCAGCTGTTTGGAAGATTCTACTAATGAGGTAGAGTTTTGTTTAAAAAGTTGAAGAATATTTTTAGAGCACGGAAAAGGGGTTATATTTAAATTTCTCTGCAGATTCGGGAGCTCTCAGCTGGGTTGTTGTTGAGGTTCTTCCCACCCAGTTTCCCAGATGACATCGCTGCGGTGCTTTTCATGCGGACGAGGCAGCTCCTGTGCAGCCCTCGAGTGCACGAGGCTCAGATGGGAGCACTGATGATGAAAGTCCTCCTCCAGAAGTAAGCCTTTCCTCCAAAACACCCTCATACAGAATGCATGCTTTAGATGCCAGGGTTGATCAGTCGTTCTACTCGCAGATCACAGGGCTGCAGGTTGAGCAGTACCCCCAACACCTCCTGCACGGTCAAATTCCTGGTGAAGGAGTTGGAGGAGCATTATCTGACAGCCAAGGCTGACATGATGCTTGCTGCCAGAACCAAGCCGATACATGGTGAGCCCTTTGGACCCACAGCTGCCACATCCACCACGAAAGAGGTTCAGCCCTAGACACATTGCGCTGTTCATTCAAAGAAAGTTCTATCATATTCCAGGTGTTCTAAGTGCGCTCCAGAGGTGTTTGCTTGAGGCTCCCAACAGTGTCTATGACGCCCTTGACCACAGTCTGACTGTTAAGGTCTTGGTTCTGCTGGATAACTTGTCTCTGCTGCTGCTGGGTGTTCTGTACGGAGACCGGGGTGCTTGTGCCTCTGAAAAGGGTAATGGAGCTATGTGTGGGATAAAAAGGTTTTTTTGGGGAGAAAGTACACTCCAATTGAGATTCAGCAAACGGTAAAGTCGTGCTCCCCTTTTTAGATGCCCCCCCTTCTTTTTGTGACATGGGAAACGCCATCAGTTCTCTTATAGCTGAAGAGTCCGGAGGAGGCCAGGAGGACGGGGAGGAGTGCGTCCTGCTTTCTGAGGAGCACAACCTGGTTCTCACCTGCTGCTGGGTCTCCCTCAAGGTGAGCAGATCAGGATTCACCATGTGAGCGTGTTGGCTGCATGGGTACTTCTTTCTAAATGACTCGCGCTCATGTCAACTCATCAGGAAGTAGGAATCCTTTTAGGCTCCCTGGTTGAGAAAATTCTCACTGAATCCAAACCCAGCGAGTGTCTCTTAGCAAAAGAGGATCTAAGGAGAGCATCAAAGGTGTTCAAGAATATTCTTCTCAAATGCCGTCACTGGGTATGTTTTTCAAAGCCATTTAGAAGTGTTTACTTCTTAATCCCCCCACCCGACTCTGGTGTTCCTTTCTGAAAGTCCCATGTCTTTTCACCAGGGAGCAGTAGAGGGATGTGGTGCAGGCTTCATCAAGTTCTGTGCCTCCCTGTTGAGCAGCAACGATCCAGATTTTAGCGATATACCAGCCCACATGCTGAAACAGGTGAGCGGCCATACATTCTTCTTCCGTTGCGAATGGAGATCCTGCACTGCAGTCTTACAGATTCATTTCCTTCCTTTTAAAGGGTTTGGAGGTTGTGCGCTCACCGCGCTTGACCTCGGTGACCCGGCGGGCGGCGGGGTTGCCTATGCTCATCCTGTGTGTCGTGTCAGCAGAGGAGGCCTGTAAAAAAAGACCACTGTTATCCCTCAGTGTGCAGACCTTACTGGAGACAGCCCGAACCCCTCTACCCGAGAACTGGGACCAAACGCTGGACCTGCCACAGGTTTGTGGACACGGCGACGACAACATCGCCCTTTAAAACTCCCAAGACACATCCGGTCACGTAATTGCTCTCTGCCGCACAGGTGTGTGCGGTTCACACGCTGCAGGCCCTGGTCCGCGGCTCTGGTCTCGGAGTAGCTGTCCTTCAGTTCGCTCCTGCGGTCGCCATCTTGTCACTCACTCTGCTCAGTTCTCCCTGCTGGGCCATGAGGAACGCTGCTCTGCAGCTTTACAGTGAGACACAATGACATCACGTTCACGATATGTAGAGTGTGATAAAGTTTGGATTATTGATTTATTATTATTATTTGTTTTTATTAACCATTGTTTTTCAGGTTTTTAAACTGTAAATCAATCATCAAAACAGTTCATTAATCGATTGATGAATTAAAGAAAATCTACTTCCAGGTTCTCTGTGCTCTCGAATGCTTGGCCAGCGGCCCGTCAGTGAGGAGGGTCGCCCCGCCCAGCACGGCATGTCACCTCTCGCCTTCTTCTTCCACTACCCGGCGCTTCAGCCCTTCCTCCTGGGCGAGCTGAGAGGGGCAGCTGAAGACCTCCAGGGTGCACCCAACGAGGCCAAGCTTCACCTGCAGCCCTCGCTCTTCCCTGTCCTCACTCTATTGGCACAGCTTCAGCCTGGTGTCCAAGAATCAACAGAGTAGGAAGAGTACTGTTTGTTTCAGGTTTACTAATGTGATTCTTTACACCAGGGGTGCTGCCTACAGAATGTATCTTTTTATCATCACATTATATTTAGGTATCCACATTGTTCACTCGTCAAAACAACATTGGTAACCGCTCCCAGCCGAGAAATGGCCCCAAACACCACCAGTGATATACTATACTTTTTTATAGATCAAACCACAAACAACAAAATACTGTACCATTTTATTTATTTTTTTTATCCATTTTTGAAGCACTGTGTACTCAGAGCAAAGGGAAAACATTTATGAATCTCCATCCTGAGTGGCATCTAACTCATGAATGTCCTCTCTGACTTCTCCACCAGAACGTTGTCAGAATTCCTGCCTCCTCTGCTCCGCCTCTCTGCAAGTCCTATTTACAGCGTGAGAGTGATGGCCTCGAAGGCCTTGGTTGCCATGACTCCCCCCTCAAAATACATGGGCATCCTCATCCAACTGGCGGCTCAACTGCCCAGTCCACAGGAGGGCTGCTGTCACAACCGGCTCCACGGGCAGCTGCTCCAGATCAAAGCTACTTTGGAGGAAGCTCTCTGCACAGCCAGGTGAGTAGAAAGAGCTGTTTGTTCTTTCATGCTTTTAAAAGGCCAGCTGTGTGCAAACATCAGACACTGTCTGTGTCTGATGTACCCAGTGACCCCTCGGCCGACCTGTGCCAGGTGCTGGGCAAGATGGATGCCTCGATGTGGCTGGTGACCGAAGCTCAGCGCTGCCACCTAGTGAGGGCGGCCTACCTCGGGGTGGCAGACTCTCTGAGAGGACTCTGCTGTGAGACCTACCTGACGGAGCTCAGTCACACACTCATGCGTGACATCCAAACACCTCAACGGGAGCTTCAGGTAAGGTGCACACATGGTGGCACACTCACTTGTAAAAAGTGGGACAATGTTGTTCTAGCATTTCTTATTGATAGCATAAATATACAATATACCTGTCCATCTATGTAGATGGACAGGAAACATGGGGACAGAGTTGACATGCAGCAACGGTTCTTGGCCCCGAACCACAGACAAAGCACACGTCAATGTTTCTCTCAATCAGCGTTTTACAAAATGTGATGGATTCATACACCAGCACAACCTTTCTACCAAAGGGTGGACGTTTTATATTATGTTTAAATAAGGGGTCTCTGTCTCACTGCTTTTAAGTGTACATGGATACAGGGATAGGGCACCTTGAAGTAGGTGCCCTATCCCTGTAGCACTGGACTGAACCAATGTCCTCGTCTGAGATAATAAAATAAACAAAATTACTCCAGGGAAACAAATCTCATTCTGACCATAGAAAATGGTTTGGCTTTGGCATAAAGTGGTGCATTCATGTAGGATCCTAATACGTTTTCAAGGGCTTTTAACTTATGTCTGTCGCCCCCACAGCTCGGGTTGTCATCCTTCCATCAACAAGCCATCCAATTTCTATGTGAAGATCTAAAGTGTGCATGTCAAATCTGGGAAAACTTCTCTGCATCAAGCACTGACCTGAGGCTGTCATTGATGACGTGGGTGGTGGATGGGCGTGGTTCGCAGCAGAGCGGCTTGAAAGAGGTGATCCAGAGGGTGTTGCAGGTGAGACACAAACTGCTTCGTAGATTTCAGAGTGAAGAAAACAACCTTCATAAAAACCAGTTGAACAGCTTTCAGTATAACAACCGTCTTAAAGCACAATGTGCAGAAGTTGGGGAAGCCAACCAGAGCATCCTGTTTCCATGCATCAGATTTTTGTTTTACTATAATAATGTTAAATGTAAAATGTTATTGTTTCGTCAAGGACGCCACTCAAATATTCCATATAATTGACTGGCATTGTTGACTTACATATAGCCTTTTTCTGTACATGTGCATATTACGCAATGATGTTGCACACGTGTCAAGTTGTACATCTCGCTTTGTGTACACCTGGCGCGTGAAAGCACCACGGCAATTTGACAAGTAGAATCGAAGAACTCTAAGAGTGCTCTTCGCCTGCAGTCAAACCTGAGGGAGGCGTTGTTGAGCGGCAGTGTGGAGTACCGCAGGACCTTCCTCGCAGCCCTGGTGGCAGTGATGGCCGGAGGCGATTCGACTTTACCCCCACATCCTCCTCATTGGGCCCCACTGGAGGAGCCAGTTCGACTCGAATGTCTAGATATGCTGCTCGGCGACTTGGGGGACCAGCGGGGGGGGCCAGAGTTTCTATCCCAAGCTCTGTATGCGGCCAGTCTGCTGCTTTCCCTGACGTCAGTCTCAAGGTCTTCACATGTTTTATTGTCTGTTTTTTTACTGCAGTATAGTCACATTCTGTACTGGGACAGTTTCTACCAGCAGCTCTGACTTCCTTCTTGTCTTTGTGTGGAACAGTCTAAAGACATCCGTCTTCCAGCGCTGGTGTAGCATCTTGGAATGCCACCGATCCCCAGACGAGCCTGAAGTGCTCAGGATGGCGTGTGCCGAGGCTCTGTGTGTGGCTGCAGTTCCTCTAATGAGCCGCGGATCTCTGCCCACCATCATGATCAGGTGGGAAGGAGGCCAAATAGTGCCATCAATCAAACAATCTCTTCTGATGAACATGAATGAAGACGGTTGAATCTCTGTGGTTTAGGTCGATCAACACAGGCCTTTACTTGCTGCAGGACCAAAACCAGCAGGTGAGGCTGAAAGCGGCCCGTTTCGCTTCCATGCTGCACCATGTGAGAAAAGGAGAAAGCCGAAGGAGCGTCTACCTCATGCAGGTTAACCAGGCTTTGCCTCTCCTGCTGGACCTGCTGCTGGATGAATGCTGGGATACCCCTGGCACACTGGAGGTGCTGTTGTGTCACGTTCCCCAGCCTGACCTCAGGTCTGCGCTGAGAGAGGCTTCGGAGATGGGGTTTGTGACCTCACTGAATCAACCCACTTGTACAAGCAGTGCAGCCTGTCCTGATTGTTTCTGAGGTGTTATTATTGCTCCCTCACTCAGGCGCTCCAGTCTGTACGAGCAGGACGAGGCCAATGTGTTTGCAGAGCCCTCTGGGATGTGTGCACTTGTGCTGCCCTACCTGCTGCAGATGGCGGAGAAATCCTCTTTATCCTCTGCTGTGGGACAGAGGCTGAGTGCGTGGGCAGAGGAGAGTGCTCCACAGGTTCTAGACAGCCTTGCTGTCTGCAAAGAGCTCCATCCAGGTACCACATTAGCATGATTATAAGAATGGGCTTCATCAATAAGAAACAAGGTGTGGAATATTCCAAATAGCCTTGTGTTTCAACCCACATTTCCCATTGATTCCGACTCAGCTGAGACGCTGACCCCGGCCTGGCTGGCGCTGCTCATGGACCCGCAGTTCCACGGCACCCTGTGCGGTCTGTTTACCAGGGCTGTTCTTCTCCTTCGGCTGTCAAATACATCCGACGACGTACGACACCTTTGTGATACTTCGGCGCTGCACGCCGGCGTGCGGGAAGCCTGTCATCTGCTCAGGCTCAACGGGATCCACCTCCCCTCGGCTGTCACGGCCGCTGTGGCTGCCGCTATGAGGGAACAAGAGCGAGGCTTTTCTTCTCTACACGCAGTGAGCGAGGGTGCTGAATGACATCGCGGCGTGCAGCCTCGGTCCTGAATGAGTAGCATAACTACTGATGCTGCAGTACACCAGGAGAATAACAAGCTGACAAAGTCATGTACCTCATATGATTTTTACTCATGTTTTTTCTACAATACTTTCAATAAAAATGTATTTTTCTCCTGTAGTTTGTTTGGCTTTAAGCTTTTTAATGCAGAGGCCCAATCATAACTGCAGGTCTGCTTTTATTACTTCAGAGCATTATGCTCATTACTATTCCCGTAGCCGTGCTCCCGTCCTCTGTGGATGTAAGTTGTTTGCCACATCGCGGCAGCAACAGAAGCACAACTCAAACAGGCGCGATGATGTAATGCGAAAGCCTCCAGAGGTGCAACTTGGTGCCCAGTAGGGGAAGCTAGTGTGTTTTGATGCGCCATTAGAGACCTGGATAAGTGTCCCATTTTCTAACCACATGGAGTGAAAATTATTCACCGGATCTGGTATCGAGTCTGTTGCTCGGCAACAGATCACACACTAGAGCAGTCTTACATCACCAGATAGCTTGGGGCTTTTGTTTGAGCTGGGCGGCTCGGTATCAAACAAACACTCACATGAAACACTTTGTTCATGTTATGGTGGCCTGTTTTCGGTTACTTTGCCATTTGGATTCTCACATTGTTTTGTGGAGATATGTCACTGTCTGAGATTGCATTTTCAGCATGATATCTAACCAGACAATTTATCAACAAACTGACTCATTTTAACTTTTATTATTATTATTTCAGCTTAAGGTGTCCATTAGGTTGCATGAAGTGTTTATGAGCATCCAGATTAAAACAGCTGTGACATCAAGCCTGAGTTAATGATTCATACACACAGCTCCTGCAATGTATTCCCCCAGGACCCATGCTATCAAACAGCTGGTGCTTAGAGCTCTCCATAAGAATAACATTTGACTCAGAAAAAGTTACAGGCTGTTTTTGTCAAGAATGATACTTGCAGATAATGAAAGTTAAAAAAAATGAACGAACATTTGATCATCTTTTCTTCTACCACTGCGTCCACTAAATGTTTTTGCCACTGACCCGGCTCAAATTTCTAACATAAGTGCCTTGCAACGTTATGGAGAAGACCGTGCAGATATATAGACGACCAGTCCAAGGTTTGGACACACTTCCTTGTTCACTTGCGTTCACACAGTTGCTCTCCAGCACGCAGGCGTCTCACATTGCGAGTGTTCAGAGCAATTCTCCTGAAGCCAAGTGAGGGTTCTTCAGTTGAATTTGGGGTGGACCCGACGCAGTGATGGCTTATTGGTGACACTTTTTCCATAGGGTGTATGTCAGACATGGTAATAACAATCAGAACTGGATGTCTTTGCAAAACAAACCCTTTTAGGTGTAAATTGATGAGGCCAGTTTGCTGGGTTGGATTACAATACAGTCCATCTGCAACGCTCTCATTCAATACTAAACCAATTTATTAAATGATCAGCTCTTTTAGTCTGTGCTAGAGGTGGAAAAACACCTAAATGACCCTATTAAAACATGAGTTATGAAAACAACCCCCTATAATTCAGTTGCATAGATGTATAAGTAATTTAAGACAGGCTCTGTGGCTCATCTTCGAAAATACAAATGTGGGTTTGAAATTGACTTCAACACGAAGCCAGGGAAGTCACGTGACTTGGCAGCTTTTCAATGTGTCTGAGAACAGTTGAGAGCAATGTTGTATCTTCTGCCTTCTACCTTCAAAACAAAGTTTGAAAAGTGAGTTTAAAAGCAAGGTCAGCAGTTTACTGGAGGGAAAGCAAGAAAATTACCACCTAGTTGAATTATTGCTGTTGTTATCGAGAGTAAGTTTACTATAGGATAACTTACTATGGCAACAAGGAATAAGGCCAAACGGGTACGTTGACTTTTTACATTTTTCTTTATGTGTCTGTGTATATACAGGCATACAGACGGGTGTGCACTATTTCAGGCATGAAGGAGTGTTTTCCCACTGTTGCATTACAAGCCAGTTGATCCAGATGATGATAACAATCTGAAGGAGTTCAATGTGTGTCTAGAAGAAGTGTTTGGTCAGATTTAAAATGCATGCTGTCTTTTTCACTGCTCAGCTTAACAGGACCGAAGTCAGAACTTTTTTCTTTTTTTGTTTGTGAACCTCAATTTAATAGATTACTATTACTGAAGTCTTCATAAAATGTTTGTCATTCCAAAGCTTGAAACAAAGCTACTGTACATGTAAATGCTGTAATAACTTAGCAACATGCACATTCAGACTTTTAGTACATTGTGTTATATTCTTGTGCACTAACAATCATTCCAGTATCATTTAATATATAAGGACACATTTTTTGCTATGTCACAGATGTGTGCAGTTGATTCCAGGCTTCCCTTGACTTTGGGTCGTGGAAGTCTATTCTTTGGGGCAAAAAAAAGGATTTAAAATAAGCGATGATTTGCTGTTGTGTGATTGTTTTTGTTTTAATATACTTTGAAATAAAATGTATTCCTATCTTTTATTTAAAACAACTATTAATCTTATGATGTACTTTTTCATAATTTACCATGACATTAATTCATTGTTTTTCTCATAATGAGCCTCAATGAGCCTCCAGTGTTGACTCAGTACAACACCATTCCCCCTTTAATGGACTTGTGGTTCCACCAAGTGCATGCTGGGAGAGGCCCCTGCCCCCTGTAACCCTGAATGAGAGCCGTGGCGTGATGGAGAGGGGCCGGACAGATGCTTTGTGTTTGCTCTAGTAATTGCCTGCAAACTGGGCAGGCATCTATTTGCAAAGCGGCTCAGAGAACATTGAGTGACTCCGCCATGAGCAGTCATGGACGGATACAGGCCGAGACCAGTTACAGGCCGAGACCAGTTACAGGCCTGAGACCAGTTACAGTTCGTCCTGCACGGCTCTCTGTGGGCTCTGATTCTCTGGATCAAGGCCAGTGGAAAAAACAGGCCTCTGGTGTTTTGGAGGGGGGAAGGTCCTGGGGAACAGGATGATTGAGTCCGTGCTTCAGGC
Organism: Pungitius pungitius; assembly: GCF_949316345.1. Classification (NCBI taxonomy): domain Eukaryota; kingdom Metazoa; phylum Chordata; class Actinopteri; order Perciformes; family Gasterosteidae; genus Pungitius; species Pungitius pungitius. The sequence goes on from NC_084904.1 coordinate 11,404,598, forward strand.
ACTTAGATAAAGACTCTTCGGTTGAATTCAGTGACAGCGGCTTCTCTTCAAATCGAAATGGAAAGCCGTTTGGAAATGAATGTCATGATCATGGAGAAGAGAGAGACTTTTAGAGAGGAATTTGGAACTTACTCCCATAGACCAGTTTCGTTCTCACCACACTTGCCTGTCATCATTTCACGACTATATTTTCGCAGCTGACGCGTCGATGTGTGCGTGTTGTGTGTGCGTGTTGTGCGTGCGTGCGTGCGCGAGCGAGTGAGAGGAGACGGTGAGGCTTTAGGACCTTGAGGTTTGTGCTGCAAAGTGCAGCTCCTCCTCCCGCAGAAGGCTGTTTACGAAGAAAGCCTCGGTTCCTGGGACAAAAACAAGGGCTGGACGAGCAGTGTGCCCCGCAGCACAGGCTCGTCTCCATCTCCAACGACTTGGCGCCGTTGTCTTCAATAGCTTTTTTTTAACAAAAAAAAATCTTTAAAACATTTTTTTTCTTAGCTTTTCTTTGAAAAGGTAGCGCACTATGTTGTCGATCGATTCCTCCCGTCAGCTCTTGAAAATGTTCCTGTCCGTGCACGCGGTTCTCGTGAGGGTGGCCATGGTGGAGAGCAGTGCGTCGAATGGACACGAAAAAGGTAAAAATGAAACACGAAAGGCTGTTTCTTCGTGTCGGATCTGCCATTTGTGCTGAAGAAAAAAAGTCTCATTCACTTACATACAGCACATACATTTTTTGTGTGATTGCACAATCCGCCATATGCGCTGTGCTCACGTGTTAATTTGTTTTTATTCCCAGGCTGCATGAGATCAAATGGTGTGCAGTACAGAGGGGAAGAACACAGCTCCTCCTCGGGGCTGACCTGTCTCAACTGGACCAACACCAGCAGAGACTACAACGACGGATTCCATCCCGACTCACAGACAGGTAAACACCTTCTCATCGATTTAATACAGAGATCAGTAAATGACCCTTTGAGTGAAGTCATTCCTCTCCAGACACACAACAGTTTTCTACAAGAATAGCAAACATCTTTTTTTCAGATGTGGATGCGGTTTAATAATACAGGTTGCCTCAGTAATACAAGTCCCCCACAATGCAGAGTAAGAAACACACAATCCACAGATGTAAACAGCCTCTAACAGCAGCTGCCTTCTCCTTTCTTTGTGCCCTAGGCGGCCTGTTCCTTGTATAGTGCTGAGGAAGTGTCCATGTTTCATTTACCCACTGGTTGGGACATGCGGAGATGGGCTATATTTCCAGGAGGTGTCAGTGAAAAGCCTGTGCTGTTTGTACCGTTCCCCTTGTAGGTGTGGGAGATCACAATTACTGCCGAAACCCCGACTCCTCTGAGAGGCCTTGGTGCTACATTGCCGGCCCAGATGGGACCGTCCAGAGACAGTTCTGTGCAGTGAAGACATGCGAAGGTAAGCAAACACTGGATACAACAATCATAGTTTCCATTTGGACACTACAGCCGGCATCTGCCAAAAAAAGAAAAACGAGATGCCTGGCAAGGATAAATATGCATACTACAAATGACTAACAAAAAACACACTAAAATTAACTATTTCCCAGAATGCTCTGTGATGTATCTCAGACTGAGCTGTCTGGATACTCCCGGCATTGACTTTCTCCTTGGTCTAAAGTTCTCATGATTTTAAGAACCTAACCCTTGTGCTGGGCAGAAAGGTTTTTGTAGTTATGCAAATGTTTTAATTAGTCAACACAGAACAAAGATGGGTAGAGAGAAGATGCAGTCTAGTTCTCAACTTTTATGGCTTAACCAAAAAAGTTTTGTTGTATTTTTTTTTTTTTTACAAATGAACAAATGAACCATGTATAAAATGGCTGACTGGCAACAAGTGCTTTCCCATGTTAGTGTGCAGAGTGAGCCACCGAGAGACGTTTCGTCTACTTTGCCCCTTTGTTTCCTTCTATTCTCTAAAGCCAAACCAAGTCACACAATAACAAAGCCCTGCAGGTGTGTCATAAAGTTCAGTTTGAAGAAAGCCAGTGACCACGCCCCAAAACCCAGCTCATTGGCAGAGAGAAAAGGCCTTTGCACAGAGACAGCAGCTAATTGGCTGCTTCGATTTATGACATCACGCCCTTTAACTCCACAGTTCGAAAACAACTTGTGTGAAGGAAACGGAAAAGGAGTTAAAGAGCAGATGTTGATGCTGCAAGCCGAACCTCCCCATCTCCTGGGATAAAAGCCGAGCGCCGAGCCTCTTTACGTCCTGGCACATATTTCTAAAAGCATGCATAGAAGCGTCAAACAGATTTATAATCCAACTTCTTGGCTGGTGATACTTCAGGAGGTTTTAGAGTCAGTTGTAGTTTTAATGGGCCACAAGTAATTGAAAAACCACACGGTCCAGACAATCTATAACCAGTGTCCACACACTATACAGGTATTATTATGTTTTAGAATAAAGATGAATGCAATTCTCTGACAAATTAACTAATAAATTGTGGTATGGACAAAATAGTTTTGCAAACAACACATTTAAGGCTAATTCACTGCTAATTAAAACATGACTGTACTTCATCACATCGCCAAAGTCCAACACAAATCAAAGCCATAGTCATAAAGCAGTCCTGCTCATTGATTTATATCATATCCTCACAATTGTCTAATACACCCTCAGATAGTAAAGCAACAGATACCAAGGCATAAATGATATTGCAAAATCGATGTACGTATACAGTGCATTTGTCATTTCCCACCAACAGTTCAAAATGACAGGTACTCCGTGATCTGATATGGCTTCCATAGGAGGCAGTACATAAACAGCACAACTCAAAGCATCCCCAATTCAAACTCATTCAACTGTTGTTTTACACTGCCACGTGTATGATGTGTGTCCAACAAGCTGCGGGTGTAGCGGAAGAGGCAGAGGCTTTCAAACCAACAGACACCATTCCCCCAACTGAGAGCTTTGAACCGGCCCAGACGGAGGCCTCTCAGGGAGAAGTGGCTGCTGTGCAGCCAGTGATGGGAATCAGCCAACGAGTGCGCACCGGACCCAAGAAGAAGAAGGACCTTGGCGTGATCGGTATGTCGTTACACCAAAAAACATGGTTTGAATTCATCTTTATTGCTCCATGAACTAAATGTCCTGTTGTTCAGGTTGAATCCTCCTTTTTTAAAAACCTTTTTATGTTTTCCTATTTTGTTTTTCAGGCTACGTCATTGGCATTCTCATGATGTCGATCATAATTCTCCTCGCAGTGGGCATCACATTCGGCTACTTCTATAAGAGGTCAGTATCAAAATCACAACAAGGTCCCCAATCAGCAACGAGGATCTAACGTTGAGACTGAGACACAAAGACAAAATGTGATCCCGTCCACATTGCCCAATTAGTCTCTCTGTTGCTCTGCTTGGCAGCGACTTGAATGAATTTATTCCACAGCCACCACAACAGAGCGTGGGGAGAAAGTGTTGTATTATGTGACATCTTTGAAATAGAGACAGGGTTGGATTGGATGGAAAGCTCACCCATTTACTGCAGTTATGTAATGTGTAAAATGATGCCCCCGTTGCGATTCCCTTTGGCACAGTACAAAATGCACTCACAGGTCTGAGTTGGGCTGTCGGATCTGATTAGCGGTGCTCCAGTCTTTGCTTTCTATTTCAGGAGGTGATTGTGAATAAAAGGGGGGCAGCATGTTGTGTCAGCGGGTTTATACCTTCCCTCGGCGTTCAGCGACGTCCCAGTCAGTTATGTCACCGCTGTTTGGCGAGCACTTGTGTGTGTGTAACGCATACCACACTTCTATACCCCACTCGGGGACAGACTCCTTTTCCAAACGTTAGGAGACGGTAGATTACTGACACAGATCCCCTGCAGGGCTCCCAAACACACACACACACGCACACACACACACACACAAATAGAATAACGACAATTAATCCTCTGCAGTGATGAGAAATTGCATTGACTCAATGCCATTGCACGCCCACGATCATATGTCAGGTTCCTGTGCACTGATAAGTCTTCCTACCTCTACCTTTGTGGACAACATGTCATTTTTATTTCACTGAACAGTTTGCCATTTGCTCACGCCTACATAACTATAGTTCTCAACTAATTCTGGGCAAGAAAGAAAAAAAAGATCCCGTGCAATGTGAAACGCTTTAAGCTTAAATGAGTAAAAGAACCCTTGGTGGTGAGGGACAAAGTACACAATATGCGTCAGAGAAGCATGCGGGTGGGAAGCGTTTTGTATTTCGCCTCCAGATCAGTTGAAAGCTTCACTGCGTTCGTTGCCTTGGAGAAGATCCTCTGCCAGATGATCAGCCCTCTGTTCCCTCCCACCATCTGTCCCTCGCCTTTCGCGGCGGACCTGGCACTTGTTACAACAGACTCTCTTATCTACACACAGCATGTTATCTGAAGCTCCTTATCGTCAATATTTAGCTTGGGTTGGCCTCGCAAATATAGTGCTGCACATAGTATCAGCCGCACGAATACCGAAAGTCATCACTTTGTTAGCTATTTTTGCGATAACACCAAAGAGAGACTCAGCGCTATTTGTACACATCGTATATCACACGGCTGGCGGCATGTGATGGGTCATTACCGATGAACGTAACCGATTTGTGGCGTTTGTGTTCAGGGGGCGGGACTTAAAGAAGCAGCACGAGCAGCGGGTGTATGAGCGCGAGATGCAGCGGATCACCCTGCCCCTGTCGGCTTTCTCCAACCCCACCTGCGAGCTGGTGGATGAGAACACCATCGTGATCACGGCGGAGCCCGAGACGACCCCCGTCCAGGACGACTCGGAGGGCGGGGACCCCCTCATGGGCCAGCAGGCCGGGACCCCTGGAGCATGAGCGCGCCTGTAGTCCTCAGACGCTGGACCGTGATGCCCCTTTGTAAACGTTTCTTCGCTTGTCCCTTGAGCCTCCCTGATTAACCTCTGATTTAAAAGGACGAGGACGGGACTGAGTGCTGCCCTTTGTATCTTTCTAGTGATTTTCATGCAGAGGCCCTACTAAACACTGAGGAAACAGTCCTAACATCTTGAAACCCTCCCGGCGGATCTGTTCTCAATGAAGATATGGCATGAAGTCTTTCATTTTCACAGCTGCTACATTTGATAGCCAAGAAAATAAGGTCATGCCCTGTAAAAGAACAGTATGAAAATCTCATCTAATGCACTTGCCAGTGTTTATTACTGTGTAATGAAACCTGTTCTTTACACAGAGAGCTGTTTGGAATGGCGGCTCATGGGCTTTTTAGGTGTCCTACACCGGAGGTTTCATTTTCTATTCACCTATTGATTGGGCCGAAGGAGACGCAGATAGGAAACTTTTATGTATAAACAATGCTTTGTTGAGGTGAGACACAGGAGTCCAAAAATATCGTCCCACTAAGACCAAGGGAAGGCCTTTGACTCGGCCTCAGCATGTGATGCTTCTGAATGTATTTGTTCCTTATTAACCCAGATGGATTTATTTTTCCCTTTGTACTCAACTGACAGACCTTTTGAGGTCACAAAGCATGACGGCGGTCATGTCATCGGCGGACATGATAGAGGACGCCCCTTTTCTTCCACAGGTTAAGGAGTGACAGGAAATGTACCTGAGAGGCAGATGGTCCTCAGGACGACACAGGATGGTGTCTTTGCAGAGCAGGACGGAGCGCGTGTTGGGATGAGGAAGCCAGGCGTTAGGATTCCCACATTTGAGATGCGCATGGGACGCTTTAGGATAGAGATGGAGTAGAATAGAAACATTACAAGTGCTTTGCCAGTGCATGCACATGGTTACCTGCTGTATGTTTGTCTTCAGAAGTCACATCTTTGATTCTTTAAAAGTGGAACTACTGAATTATATATTTTAGAACATCATTCAGAAATAATCATGCACGGAAGATTAAGTTGCACATGATGCGCCGTTACTTCATAGTGTATTGCAAGTTTGTTCGTCACCACTCGTCACTCCGAATGATCTGGTTTTGGTTACTGCTGTTCCATTATTTCATGTGTTTGTGCTGATTGTATTATTTTTTTCTTCATATATGCAACACGTTCAACATACTGTCCAGTATTTTAAATGAATACTTGTATTTGTATAAATGCAGATTTTCACCGCTGGTATTGAAATAAAACAACAAACTTAGACCTCAATGTGTTGTAATTAACAAATAAGAAAGGGAGTAACGTAATGGCTGCAGGAATGTCTTGCTGTTCAAGGTTTGCTCACCATCTCCCTCTGTTGGCTTTTCTTAGACACATACTTCAGTCATTGGAATCACCTGAGAAAGAAGCATGACATTTAATAAAATAAAATACTTGTCTCATAGTGATTTTGATTTCTTTGTATAAAACAGACAATATTGACCTCTATTTGATGATCCAAAGTGCTAAAAGCAGACAAACCGTCAATAGGAATGTATTTGAGGTTGCAGGTAATATTGGTTAAAATTAACATATATATCATTCTATATTAAATATAAACTTCATTAATCTGATAAATTTACTCAACAAAACAGGAAAGTGCAATTTTGGGCAAGAACAATTGATCTTTTTCTAAATTGGAAGAAACTGCGCTTATTAAACCACTAGATTCCCTGAAAAACAAAGAATATGATTATTACAGTGATCAAAGAAAACCCAACTCCTTTGGTTGTTTCTACAAATTATTTAACTTCAGGGAAGCAGACTATTAGTATAATTAACACTTTTACTGACATGCAAAATTAAATAATGACAATTTAAAAAAAACTACTTCAACAAGGTTTATTTGTGAAACACTACAGTGATATAAATAATAGTGCTTACAACTGGTCGTCACTACCTTGCAGAATGAGCAAAAGGCAAAAAACCATAGTCATAGCCAAAATGTCTAAAAATCTAGAGAACCCATAAGAAAAAGGCATTTAGAGGCATGATATGTACATATTTATATACATAGATTAAGAAACAAATCCAGTTCTTGTGTACAAAGCAACTTCTTATTGTCAACAGCGGACGGGTTGTCTGACAATCTTGTATCACTAATTCAATAAGAGCTTCTGCCTGTTTTTTTATTTATTTATTTTTTTAAACATTCATCGGGTGTTTGATGGAAACTTGGGATGATAATGCCACTGTGGAAAAAAGTTAATTTAACATCCTAAGAAATTAATAAAAATCGTTAGTGTTTTAAGTACAGAATCATACTTAACCATCTCGTCAAATATTTGCTCAGCGTTGTTTTAACAGAAGAACGTCTAAAACATTCTATTTCCAACTTGAGCCAAATCTCAGGATGGTGAAACTATTCTCAGTCAGGGTGTGTGTGTCGTTTCTTCCTGTTTTATGTCCCACCGGTTTTCTTCAAGCGGTGCCGTCTCTAATACTCTGACCCATCAATCAGCCAGACAAAGGACTGATCAATCCACACACAGCGCACAACCACTTCAGAGCAAACAAAACTGCTGCCACGTCACACTCATCGAGTCTCATCAAGAACTTCCTCTTTTGTCGGAAAAATGACTAAAGAATGTTGAATTTTGTCTTAATGCCTTGTAAACTTTAATTAAAGCCTGTGTGTAGTGGGAGCTTCACTCCATAGTAAGTAACGCGTCCTTTTGAAATGTGTCTTTCCACCTCCGTTGAGGTGTACCGCGAGGCGGTTGGTCCAGCTACCACAGGTTATCCAGTTCCAAAATGACTCTGCTTAATGCAACGGCCCTCTTTTTCTCATCCACATCAAACAGCATTAGTGCAGCAGTTCAGAGGGGGGGGCAAAGATGACAGGCACGGGTCCTAGGTGCCACTTCCTGTCACGCTGGAAGAGTCGGGAGGAGCTGCCGCTGGGGTTGATGTCTGATTTGAGCTCTGGGACAGGGAGCCGTCCTTAGCCATGTAGAGTCGACTCGCTCTCTGGTGGAGGTCATCCAGTTCGGCTGGCAGCGGGATCCCTAGCTCCTGGTTGAGGGACAGAGCCTCGATCCAGTCCTCCAGCTTCTGGAAAGGCGGGCTGGCGGGTGGAGGAGGAAAGAGCACACAGGGCAGGGTTTGAGGTCAAAGCCAGGCTGACATAGCTGAGAGAAAACATGAGGAAGCGATCTGGCAGAGGAGGCGTGCCCCGGTGAGGGAAGGTCGGCACACATATTTTCCCCTGTGGCTCATTTGAGTGAGTGACAAATACCATTATTCCCCCGATAATCTTTAAAATGACGTCTCGACTTCAAGCAGTGCTCTACCGCAGCGAATTCTCATGAAGGGAAGTGCCAGCTTCCCTCGGGCGGAGTAACAGCGGGGGCTCACCGGTTGTCTGGGGTGAGGTCACAGCAGGCCACGGTCAGGGGGAAGAAAGCTGGCGGACAGTCTTCAGGGAGAAACTTCTCCACAAATTTGCCAACATTTAGGCCAAAGTCCAGAGTCCTGGGCAGGCACTCGGGGTCTGCGGAGACTTTTCCAATGATCTGGATCATAAGGAAGGAGGAGGAGTGCGTTAATAAGCTAATAAGAAGCCACCCCCCTTTAAACTGAAATATCAGCACAGGCCACCGCGCGTTGCAGCCGATTAATTGCAATGACGTCCTAGAACGTCTAAAGAATACAGGTAGAGACTTGAACTTGGCCTGGCAATGTTTTGACATTTGCGTGTTATCAAGGTCTAAAGAGGAGATCGAGTAGTTTAAAATGTCAACCACAAGCTACGCTGTTATCAGAAAAGCAAAGAGAAAGTTCTCACCTCACAGAGTACGATTCCGAAAGAGAAAATGTCCACCTTCTCGTCATAGCGTTTACCTGAAACAACATGAAGTGAAAGGATCAAATAAAATGAACAGGGCCCATGAATCATCTTCTGTAAAAGTCAGCGGCTCACCATTTAGCATCTCTGGAGCCATCCAGTAAGGATTTCCCACAACAGTGTACCGCTTCTTTCGGTCGATGCGTCTGAACACCCTCTTCTTAGTGGTCGGTTTTTCCGGTGGAGGCTTGACTTTGTCCTCTAGTATGAGCCGGGACAGTCCAAAGTCAGCCACAACCACGGTATTGTCCTGTGGAAAGATGCCGCCTAATGGTTACATTTTAAACTATTCCTTTGGGTTACTATTTTGAACCGTGACCATTCTGAACAATATTGTAACGTTGGAGAAGAACAATTAGCAATTAAAAAAATTATTAAGTAAATAAGTGGGAATGCATGAGAATACTGGAGGTGTCCCAAACTTAAGAGTGAACATTAGCCCCTTTCTTTTTAATTGAATTGATTTATAGTTAACCCTTTGTAATTGTGTTGTTTAAGAGGTTATGTAAGATGCTGTGTTACGTACCAGTTTAACCAGGCAGTTGTAGGAGTTGAGGTCTCTGTGTATGATGCTCATTGAGTGGAGGTAAGCCTGGAACAAAGAAGAAAGTCAAACTCACTTTCATAAAGCAACTAGCCAGCACTAGCCACACATCTTAGGTGACTGACTCCCCCTCTACTACTCCTCCTGTGCTATGGAGCACATTAACAAACAAGGCAGCCTGTAGTAATGTCTTCACAAGAGTCCAACTCACCATGCCAGAAGCGATACTCTTTGCAAAGCTCACTCTTTGCTCCCATGGAAACGGATCCTGTTGTTCCCGAGTTAAGACAAAAAAATAAAACGGGAGAGAAATGAAAAGAAGATCTCTCAGAGGCCATGATGCATAAACAAGGTAAATACAGGAAAACAGTATTTAACAGTCAACAACTCTCAAAACTGGGGCTCCACCACATTCTACATATCAGAGCACTCTCCCTCTCCTCTTAGCCGTACGCTACACTGAACTGCTTATAAATAACAGTCCGCTGTGGGAGGAGGTGAGCATTTCACCTGGAAACACTTATTAAACATTTCTCACGCAGCCTGCTGGAGAGCTGAGAGCCCCGAAACCAGCGCAGAGTTGACTCCAGGTCAACCCCCTCTTCCCACATGACTCTTTCTGAGGCTGTTTTGTGCTCTGCTGTGAAGAAGAAGAAGAGGTGTGAGTGAATGAACTCAGTGAACTCACCGTGTCTCTGATGAAGTCTTTCAGTGTACCTCCCTCGATATACTCGGTAATCAAATTAAGCCGCTTGTCCTTATACAGCACGCCGATGAACTTCAACACGTGCGGATGTTCGAGGCAGCGCATTACTTTCACCTGAAGATGAGAGAGAAACAGAGGTCAGGTTGAAAAATGTCAAGAAAATGTAAAAAATGAATACATTTCTCATGAGGCAGGCTTAAAACCCCATTATTACGGGAACATGTGCCATGCTTTTAGTGTAAGAGGTATGCAGATTACCAACCTCCTTGAGGAAAGTCTTCTGTGTCTCTTCGTCACAACGGATCAACTCCTTCATCACCATCACTTCTCCAGTGGCTTTATGAGTCACCTGTTGGCGGGAGAGAGCAACATCTGCCTTACTTGAAGCCTGTTGCACGAGGACCCCATAAAAAGTCCTGAATGAAGTTGTAAACCCGGCTGAGAAGTTAAAGGCAGACCTTTATAGCCTGCCCGAAGAAGCCTTTTCCTAAGATCTCTCCGTGGATGAGGTCACATGGCCGGAAGATGCGATGAGAGCAGCTACTGTAAGATCTCAAGGATTCAGAGCGGCCGATGTCTCGAGTAACAAACGGCATCTCTTTGGGAGAATTTGGCCCTGGAGACTTGCATGTGCTGTTACTGCGCCTGGAACAGAGACACTATGCTTGATTAAGAATGCTAAATAATTATGTGCACATCTCATTACAGACCCACAACATGTAAGCAGTGTGGGTTTTCGGGTCCTCTGACATACCTCAAAGACCTCCTTTTCAGTGTGCCGTCATCAACAACGTCGGTTCTCTCCAGGACCGTGTCAGACGGCGGGGACAGGCGCATGCAGGACGTGGATGAAACCGCCAGACGAGTTCTTGGCGATCCCAGTCGGAGTCGGTCCAATCGCTGCCTGACAGGGTCATACTCCATGAGGAGCTGCAGCGTTTGACTGGTGCGGTGAATGAGTTCATCCACCTTAAATAAAGAAACAAAAAAGGGTACATGTATCACTATTCCTGAGATTCCTTTGGTTTCTCCACACCGATGGCCTAGTCGCTGCCGGAGGCCAACCACGACTCCTTCAAAAGGGAGTTTCTGTATGATTTCGGATTTACTCACGTAAACGCTGAACATTATAACCTTCATTCAGCCATAATGTATTGCAACGCTGTGGTATTAAACTGCAATTATTTTATTAAGTAAGTGTAAATGTCAAAGAAAATCAGAGAGCTGAGAAGTGAAATGACTTTGTAGGAATTAACCTTGAATCAGATTAACATTCAAAACGGATTAAACAGCATGACTTCATTCAGGCAAACGTAAGCACCCATTGAGATAAGGTTGTTTGAAGTGTAGTTCACACAACATAACCGCTCCCAGCTAAAGAATCTATAAATGATGGAGAAATTCAAAGAATGTCAATAATACATTTGCCCTTGTTGTTTAACAAGAACATAGCTTTGGCAAATTGAACTCGAGGAATGGACCTGCCCTCAATAGTGACAATAGTGACTCCGCTCACATATACCACATAACTTCTAACGTCGTGGATGTCAGAGATGTGTGAGAAATAAACCTACCTCCTCCTGCATCAATGTCCCCACAGAAAGGCCATTAATCTCCAGGATCCTGTCCCCAACATGGATGGCATTTCGGACCTCCGGACTAATGAGCATTCCTCGCACTCTGCAGCAACACAGTACCAACATCTATAATTGAGTGCCTTAATCACTAAGGCAACAAATGGTTAAAGCGACTGTGTCACACACTTCGAACATACTAAAGTACCAACTATCAACTTTGAAGGGACACACTCATAAGTTTCACATGAATCATGCTGTCCCGGGCAAGGAGGCCAGCTTCCATCGGGTCACACTCACTCTTTGACCTGAACGCTGGCCGAGCCGCTGACGTCCCTCAGCACCGTGACGGAGAAGCCCCTCTTGCCGTTGGCTGCAGAGGGCATCGAGATGAGGGTCACGGTGTGTGGCAGTGAGCCCAGCACAGAGTCGTGGGTGTGCTTTTCCAACATCGGCGTAAGAACCACCTGCTTGTAGCACTTTCCACTGAACACAACAGGAAAAAAGGGGAGGTGTCGAATCACTGCATGTGTGGACACGCGTTTGTTACTTTTTTTTTTTTTTTCAATGACGTGAAATGGGAGTGATAATTGACAGACTAATAATAAGACTGGCTGAGCGTTCACAAGTCCATCTTTGGATAATAAACTCACAAGATAAATACACAGTTTATGCAAGAATAAGAACAGTGCAGAGGTCGGTAGGCATAAGAATTGAACGGCAGTCATGCCTCAGATCCAACAACATGGTTCCTAAAACAAGCATACTACAAAAAGGATGTTGTGTTTATATTCAGTACCAACCCTCTACTTCTTCACCATATAATTAGCATCATTTGGAGATCTACTCCAGATGATGTTAACCCACAACAAAAGCTGACAGCCGCGTGTGTCTAAATTGTCAAATGCTTTGGAGAAGATTGTGCAGATGTTTTACCAGTAAAGGTTGGAACGCTCAACCAGGGCGTAGGTATCCCTGTCCTCAATCACCACGTTGCAGCTCAGACACACAAAGCACTCCGAGTGATACTTGTGTTCTCCGGCCACCTGCAAATACAAACAGATTGGGCTGATCTTCCAAAAATGTCAGCGTGAGCCAAAGGGGAAAGAAGGAAGGAAGATGCCAACGGCAAGGCTGCAGCGCTGCTTCTCTCGACGGCGAGGAGGGTGTCGTGCCGAGCGTGTGGTGCTGAGTGCGTTGTGCTGAGCGCGTCTTTGTGCCCTCCTCCCGCTGTGAGCGCTGACACAGTCGGAACACCTGCTTTACTCTCACGCTGTCTGGAATCTGCGGTGATGTCACCTCTCTCACAGGTGTGAGCCATTCAACCCCCCTTGCTCTCCTTCATTAACACCACACGATTTCCCTTTCTGAATGAAATGATATGTTACATATTTTACGTCACACGCTCTCTCATGCGAGATGAGATCATGTGTTTTGCCATTCGGTAACTAGGTGCATTAATTATACATCCAGATCAAATGTTGATTTCAGGGGTAATCATGAGATCAAAGTGTTAAGCATACATTTTAAATGTGGCTTAGTGGAAAATGTGTGGAGACACAATGATTAAATTACAGGAAGACTTTCTTCAATACACAGAGGATGTGTTTTTATTTTATATGCAGCATTTGTGTTTAGTAAACAAGACATTAACATACAACATTTTAAATGATTCCAGCTCCTTCATTCCCTTATATATTGTCCATCACACACACACACACACACACACACACACACACACACACACACACACACACATCACTTGGACCAAGGACAAAATGCACCTCAACCCTCATTTTGATCCTTCATGGTGTTTGAAGTTCCAGGACTTTATTGTTGTCAGACTGAACAATAAGAGAGATATCATCCCATGGCACGGTACTCAAAGCTGCCTCTGTTAGTTTCCATTCATGTCCATGTCTCCGTGAACACACAATGACACAAACACACAGGCTGACCAGTCAAAAACAATACAGTGTGAGTTTTGGTTGGTAAAAGTCAAAAGGTATTAACGTTTTGGGTATAGTTTATTCTGTCACTATTCAAGAGAGAATACACAACCTACAAAAAAAACCTGCTTCAAATTAGTATGTGGTATGGACAATTCAAGACAATCGCTGTGTAGTTCTCCGGAATTAAAGCTAATTTGATAAGCATATTTGCCTCCCACACTCGCCACAGCTCTGAGTCAGGGAGTCATTGCTGGGAAAGGCCTTTTCTTTGGGGAAAAAAGAGACATGTCAGCCAAATTATTATGACATCTCTGCATCAGAGCCGAGAGCGGAACCGCGGCCTCCGGTAACAGTCACAACCCACCTCTGACTTCGGCGGCAACACCGTGCCGTACAAAAACGAACAAAATGAGTTTAAACCCGTGTTTGGAGAAACTAGCAACCTGGCCGCAGTTTCAGACTCATCGATTTAAATGCTCGTCAATAGCAGCGCCTTCAAAGACAATAACCATCTTCACTCAATTCAATAAAGCAACCACGGATTACAACCAGGGACAAAAACAACAGCGCCCTGGACTTGAACGCCTAACGAGCAGCCGCAGCTCAGCGCGACCCTCCGAAGGCCCACAATGACTCCCTTTCTGGCCGAGACACTGCACTGCCGAATCAGTTCTGCCAAGAACACATGGCTTCACTGGCTGATGAAGCAGGAGGCCAATACTAAATAGAAGAGTCCATTGTGTGTGTGTTGCTTGGTGGTCAGTCTGGCTCCATGTTAGACAGGCGACTGTAGTTGTGACCGTCTGCCACTGGGATATAATGCATGAGTGGACATTTTTAAATCTACCTTGACACTGTGGATAATTGTGACATCAGGGTTCCAAGGTGCACTGGAATCTACATCTGGCCTAAACCAATTGTCTCTTTCCCAGTTTCTTTAAAAAGCTCAGAAATATTATAATACGCTGTTCATTAGTAGAGGGTAGAACGAGTGATTTATTCTTTCAATTTCTGTATTCTTGGAACAACACCTTTGCAGCTCGTCCTACTCCTCTATCTCCAGTTTCTGTCTGTACACCGTCAGAAAATAACCAAGAATAAGTAAATAACAGCCTCCTTAAAAGTTACATAGTCTTACGTTGTGAAAACCCATTTCTACAGATAATGACGAGCGGTGGACTGTGGGTGAAACCTCAACCCCAGAGGACTGAACAGGATGCGCTCCAAAACCCCCTCATGTCCTAGTGTCTTCCCACTTTTTCTTCTATTTACTCCCAGTGTACTCCGTGTGTCATCCTGGGAAGTGAACTGTGGAGAACTTGTGTTCAGGGAAAGTGAGGTCTGCAGCCAACGTAGAGAATCATTCATCTGTAAATGTAATCACCGCCACAAAAACATTAACGTGAAGCAGAAGGGAGAACCTGGAACACAGAGCGCATTGACATGCTCTGTCGGCTTTCTGGTATTATTGAGTGCAGGAGGAAATTGTTGGCAATTGTTGTTATACGATCAGGTAATTATTGAGACTAATAGTTTTGACCCGGACATTATTGGCCTGAAGCATCACACGATCACAAGCCTGGACGCTTGTAATGCTCATTACGCACCAGAAAAGAACTCAAGTAGAAGGAAAGTGCACGGACACCTCTGGTATTATTAGATCTTTAAAGACCCATGGGGAGTTGTGGGGAGAGAACAGGGGGAGGAGAGTTAGCATACGTTGTTAGCATTAATACAGTATTTCAGCAATTCAGCATAGCACCTCCACAAAGAGGTGAAACAGGTCAAAAACGATTTGATAAATGGTTATAGTTTATACAGTATGCGTATGGTATCAGATCACACGCCCCCCCCCCCACGAGCTTCTCTGCGGCTTTTAGTTGTTGTGCCTTGGTGGCCTGCCATGTGCCCGTGTCTTTTACATGCCACACCCTCAGTGTGTCTCTCACACTTGCGGTTCTGAATGATTAGTGAAGAAAGACATTGATGAACTGTTTTCACAGGAGTTCCCCTTTGAAGTCGAACAGCGTCAATCAGGCTTTGGTTCAGAATTAGTTTTAATAAAATGTCATTTAAAATGTCAATGTTATTTCATCCCTTAGTTTCGGAATGAGTCACACTTTGTCAGATATAATAAACAGGCGCAGCAGACTTACCATGGCAGGTCCAGTCATGAGCAGGGAGCAGCCGTGACAGAGCTCCCCAAACTTCTCCCAGTAGTGCTCGCGACAGTACAGCTGCCCTTCCTTCTCATAGTACCAGTTAGTCAGGTGATGACAGCACACGGAGCACCTGAGAGGTAAAAAAAAAGCACTGGTCACGTCTCCACAGAACAAAGTACATCAACAGAGGATGAAGACACGGGTGCTTTTCACAAAGTTAGAGCGATGAATTTTCAAGCGAATATGGCAGGGGCTCAAAAGCCTGGCGTATTATTTCAAAGACCTTTGTGATCATTTCAAAAGGTGTGTGGTTGAAGACCCTCGTGCAGCACTGCTCTCATGTTACAGTCAGTGCTCTGTGTCTCCACTTTGTTGTGTTTAAACCGTCACCAAAACTATCAAGTCTTTTTTGTATTATTCTCAAAACCCGTTTCTCGTATTACATACCAGTGAAAAAACACTAAAGGAGGTTCGGAGGGCACAGGAACATAAGCTGGGGGCGGGTTCTGATACTTGACTGACAGCATGCACTTCTCTCAGAGGTTAACGAGGTGAGCAGAACAGTAAATAACTTCATCACGGGATGTGCCGGGTCTTGCTTGACTGCCGTTATTTCTCCAGTGTAGCGTGAGACAAAGAGAAAAGTATCTTAAAAGCCTTCGAGGATAGTGTATGCAGAAAAGGTTTGGTTATTAGCTTCTCCACGCGACCAACAGGGCTGCCAAATACTTTGCTGATTTCCAGCACTTTAACAGGATGCAGAGGTTTGAGGGGTAACTGCGCTCCTACTTTGACAAAAACAACCTATTGCCTATTCAAAGAGGCTTAAAAATTACCTTAATCTGGGGCAGTGATCACATGATAAAAGTCTACTGTCAACTTAGTGATTAAACTACAGACTACAAGCTTAGTTCTACTTCATAGCTTATGAATACAGTCCAAACTGTCACCGGAGAAGAGACTGAGAAAATTAGGAGGATTTTTTTTGCTCCTACTTAAGGACAAAATGTTCAGCGTGGGGAATGCTGATGTTGCCCTCAGACTGAATAGCACCTGAAAGCTACCAGCGTTCTTTGAACAAGATGCGCTTGTTCTGCAAAATGGTGGCAGCGGGTTCCGCCTGCCAGAACTCAACCGGGGGATGAGCAGCTATGTCTGACGTCAGGCCAGTGAATTGCTCGCACCCTGGCTTCTAGAGGATAATGGGCGAAGATGCTAATGAGCCCTTGGTGGTGACGAGGAGCAGACGAATGAATCACAACAACGCAGACGTCTGATGGGAGTACACCACTGTTCACAGGGCTAATTTCTCTGGAACAAAAACAAAACCAACATAGCAGGTGTGACCAATGCACAAGTCGCCCTGGGGAGTGCCTACAATAGCAGACTTTCAACTGACTGCACTGACTTCCTGATTAACAACTCTCTAAACCATGATTATAATTTCATCCAAAGCGCTTGTGAGAGCCCTGCTCGTGTTTTCACTGAAACTCTGAATGCTCACATTCTTTCGTCCATGGTGATGATGATAAATAGATCACATATGCGTGCTATGCAACCATTTCTTGCCGGTGAGGAAGATGAAGTCTGAAGCATTGCTTTGAGTTAGAATGTGGGTTTTTAGGCATTTTCAATAAATCTTGGCCCAGCACTGGCGGCGGCTCTCAGCTGAGCCTCGTGCGTCACGATAGCTTGCTGCACCACAGGTTAAGTTGATCCAGGCTTATTGACTCTGGCAGATTCCAGATAGTTCAAAGTGTTCTGGCAGAGGTTAAGAAGGAACCATCTTACAGAGGGAAGACCCCATGTTTGGATCTATTGTGGAGAAGAGAGGGGGGCACACATTGTCTTTTTACATCAAGTTGCACTCATCAAGTGTTTAATGGGCTTCTAACAAATGATAGGTGAAAACAAAACAGGATGTTCTAGTGAGATAAAAGCTACGTATTTATAAAGAACACAGGGTCAGTGTCGTAATGACTGCAGGCTGATTCATCGCACTATGACCTCCAGAGGGGAAGCAGAGGTGAAGGCTTGTTGTGGTAAACATAGTGTGAGTAACAGTAGCTCCGCCTCTCATCCGATTTGTGTTTGTCTGTGTGGATGTTAAACAGCCAGGATGCAGAATTACGTGTAAATGTATTCTGGTTTATGAAACCATGTTATCGGTCACAAAGCTTTGAATGCTGTGTATGATGTTCAGCATCTGTGCAGGTGTCGCAGTAAAAACAAAAATGTTCATCGTGTCTGCTTTGCTATAAATAAAGAGCATCTCATAAACTATAACTATTTTCCATTATGACCCTGTAATAAACCCATTTAAAGAGATGTAAGAGTGCTTCAAAGAAACACCTGCCTCCCCCCTACAGGGACTGGTAAATGGGGGGGCGTGAACGCTCAGGTGGTTCTTCAATGAACAGTACAATGGTCCTGCCTGCATCAACACTCCAAAGTAAACAGGACTCATTTCCTTAAATCCGCATTCCTTCTGGAGGTTATTCCTTTGTTGGGGGTGCAAGTGCAGATAGTAAGAGAGGGACTTCAAATGGTAACCAACAAGGGTTTTCTTCACTCATAATGGGACCTTATCTGTGGGTGTGTGACGGTCGGGCTTCAAATGTTATCCACAACAACCTCTTGTTTTGGAATGAGACAATAGTTTATCCATTCATATCAAAAGGACATTGTGTTATTGGACCACATGTCATAGTAACCTCAAATTTACATCACCCAATCCTGCTGATTTGTCAAAAACAGACGCACCAAATCTGCACATTTTTAAAAACTGAAAGCAGAAAACATTCAGGGTTTTCAGATTGGCATTATTAATTAATATAAATGAACTTATCAATTAATCCACTTTGCTCTATAACATATTAATGTAAACTGGTCTTAAAATACTTAACCAATAACCAAAAAATATTAAAATTCCTCTAAATGTTTTATGTAGATTCTGTTTTTTCTATTTGTTATAAATGTATGATTTCACATTCTAGTGCAGAAAGTTAGTGTTGATCAAAAAGGTATAACTATTTCTCGGTCCTAAAAATATTAATAACAATACTATATCTGTGTGGCCAGATATATGTGATGATAATATCTGCAGCTCTATAAATCTCCAGTGAACAAATACAATATAACATCCAGCTTTCTTTGGTGGAAAAAACAACCCCAAAAGTATTCTGCATAGAGCGTCTGAGACAGTGGGCTCACGTCTCTTAATCGCCGTCCAGGAATGCGGTGCTAAGCAGAGGGGAGCGTGCCGCTACCTATAGGCCTCAACATCACTGCCAGGGTTACTGGAACAAGGCTGACGTCAGCTCGTAGAAATGTAACACAAGGTGGAGGTACAAGAAGGGGAAAGTGGCAACATGTGGACAACAGGGGCACCACAGATTTATTTTCTTAAGGAGCTCAGAGATTACGGGGCGTTAAGCATACCTGCTTCAGGACATTTAAATTGGCCGACCATACTGCAGTATGGCTTCAACCCACACGCGCAAAAATAGCTACCATCTTTTAGTTGGCAAGGGAGCGTACGAGTACAACAGGGGGAGAGGAGCGGTGGTCAATAAGCACAGCTGTGCCAGGACCTTAACATTGAGGAGGACACCTGGAGACTAATGTCTCCCTGATGAGTGTTTGGAGAGAGGGAATCCCAGGTCATTCGTAAGGACGTGCCCGCAGTCCTTTCAGAGGCAGGATTTTGGGATATACTCCACACACCCAATTCTTGAAACCACTGAGTTATAATGTTAAATGTGTCAAATCAGGTTTGGTAACGATGTAACTTTTTTCCCATGAATGCTGCCATGATCCGGCTGTCAGTTTAAAGATTAGCCGTGTCATCTCCCTGTAGAAAAGGTGAGTGGTTAATCGAGGGGAAACCAAATGAGTGACACATTGGGCTGGCAGGTACATTCGGTCACTACCCAGCCATAGGTTCACTCCCCCCACTCAGCTATATCTCACTGGGACTTGTGGAAATCAGAGCTCAGATCAGCTCAACATCAATCATTAACCCTAGGCAGAGGGTCAGACAGTCTGACCAAAGTCCTCCAGGAGAGTCTCCATGCAGGTGGTCAGCTGCTACGTGAGGGGCAGAAAAACATCCTACGTGGGGCATTCTGTGCAAAGAGGCAAATAACAATGGGGATTTGTTCAAAACAGATCTAGGAGGCCCATGTTGAGGCTACAAGACAGAAGCTTCTGGGGTTATGCACGGGCTCGTTTCACTAGAAAAACGAACAATCGGTCATCCATGTCATTGCAAACTGTACCCGCTCTTCTTTTTATGAAAACAGAGCGTTCCGATCCCGGGAAAAAATGCAGCTTGTTGCGGGGAGTGCGTGTTTGAAAGTGATGAAGAGGAGCACTTACTGGAAGCAGGCGGTGTGCCAGGTGTCCTGGAGGACTTTCATGTGAAACGAGTCTTGGATTTCTCCTCCACATCCCGCGCAGTAACAACCATCTGCAACTAAGGCAAAGACAAAGTCTTCACGTGAAACTCGAGTAACATTGCGTGGTTAAAACGCATTAAGGGCAGAAGATAAAACAGAGAATTGGGAAGAACGTTGAGTAAAAAAAAATATGCTCGACGTATGTTCCGAAAACCGCGGAAAACAAAATACGCTTAAAAGGGCGAAGCAATACAGCGAGAAAGGACGACAAGAGTACAACATTTCGATAGACAACTATGTCTCGTCAGCATAGAATTGGAAACAAGACATATTGCTCACCTTCTGGTTCCTCCATCTGATTTCTGAGAGCGCCGTCGGTATTTAAATCTATTCACAGACGGTTCATTCTGAAGCAGGAGAGCTGCGAAGCGCCGCTTCAAAGTTCACTCATCTTGAACAACCCCGAATACCCCAGCAAATACACACACACACACACACCCACACACAAATCCCTTTAATTCTCCACAGAAAACGAAAAAGAGTATCTACACTCCTACTGGACGATGCGGCTTCCCTGCCGCTTGCAGGATAAATGACGTAATGCAGTCTTCAAATTCCTGTACGGAAAGCGGAAAGGCTCAATAGCAGCACCTGAATGCAGGAAAGGACGGTGTGCCTTTTGCTTTTGATACATATATATATATATATATGCTGTTTGCGGCGTGAGATGAGGCTGACCGCCCGGTGCTGGGGGCATCAGATGGTCCCGTTAACTACACCTCACATCTCCGACATCCTCCATGGAATTTTTTACGATGGCTGAATGTTAACAAACCGACCGCAGAAATGTTGCTTAAACACCTAATTTCTCGCCTGAAAACGTCCTAAAATGACATTCCGTCCCTTGAATATGGTAGTATTTATAAACTTGGACGGGCGAGCCTGGACTTCAAGGCATATTTATTTATTTATGAACATTTATTAGAGGATCAACCCCATGAGATGCAGCATCTCGTTTTCATGGGGGTCCTCCAGATCATATCCAATCGACAGAACAACGTGGCAACAGATTAGTTACAATGAAAAAAGATAATCATAATAAAAATAAAGATAAAATCAAAAAACAACAAAAAGGAAAAACCACACATACTCACACACACACACGGAAGCTCTCACTAACCCCAAACCCAAACTCATCATATATAAGATGTTATTGATAGACAACTATATATAGCATAATAATCCCACATACAACTAACAAAGATAACATCACTATGTACATTCATAAGCTCATTCCAAAATATATATATACAGTATATACTGTATATGCATAAATAATATGACACTCATCAATGTTAAATCTGAAACGCTAGTAACATAGACAAGTATTTTGAAGATGTGTTAACAGAGCAGTTCGAAAAGGAAAAGACGTAAGCGAGCGTATGGATGCGTATGGATGCAGGAAGGCTATTCCAGTCACGAGGAGCTCTAACACAGAAAGCATATTTCCCAACTTCTCTGCTAACTCTAGGAACATTAAAGAAAATCTGTTCATTATGACGAAGACTATAATGTGAACTGTAAGGCACTAAATATTGCGATAAATAATATGGATATTGGAAGTAAATACATTTAAAAATTAGCTGAAGCCAATGATAGAGTCTTCTGGCTTAGGGTGCAAGCCAGGACAGCTGTTCATACATCACACAATGATGTGTCCTGTACTGGCAGCGAAGGACGAATCGACACAGGCTGTTATACGTCACATCAAGAGAGTGTAGACAGGTAGCAGTAGTGTTGGCATATATAATATCTGTATAGTCCAGAATAGGTAGCAACAGCTGAGAGACTTTTCTCCTCCTAACCTCATAATTAAAGCAGTCTATCGATTGATATAATGTTTTAAGACGAAAACAGAGTTTATTGTTTAGCGCATGTACATGAGTTTTAAAAGAGAGATCCGTTTCCAGCCAAACACCGAGATATTTAAATTTTTGGGTTGGCTCTAGAGGAGACGAATCCAGAAAATGCAGCTTAAGATCAATTCTATCTTTCTTCTGTAAAAGCATCCTGTAAGATTTAGATTTATTCAGCAGGAGTTTATTAAATGACAGCCACTGCTGAACAGAGTCAAAGTCATGTTGCACTGAATTATTTATGTCTGCAATGTTTGGTTTCGAACAGTATATAATTGTATCATCTGCATACAGATGAATGTCACATCTTGAACAGCTGAAGGAAGGGCGTATGATTGGCGCATTGCGCTGTTCAAAATCAGCGCTCTTTGCTTCCGCCTTCCGGTGTAACTGACATGCCTTCCGGTGTAACTGAGATTCTCTCAAACTGTATACTGAGATTCTCTTACATTGTATAGTGAGATGCTCTCATGTTGTATAGTGAAATGCTCTCACGTTGTGCAGTGAGATGCTCTCACGCACACTAGTGAGACACTCTCAATAGTCTCAATAGTGTGTGTGAGTGTCTCAGTAGTGTGTTTGAGAGTGTCTCAGTAGTTAAGTCCTAAACGGCCCCTCATACATAGTTGTGCTGCTTAGTTACCCTCCCTTCCCAACTCACAATAATGACTAGTATTGCTGCCATGCAGTTCATAAGATTTATTTATTCCAACAGTTGTGGAGGCAATACACGTCATGGTGAGCCTATAACCAATAGGCAATGATAAACAAATCAAAGTGAATTTAATATTTTATATTTTATATTTATTAGTATATTTCCAGCATTTCCCCCCAAATGGTTATTATCTTGATGCGAGTGTGCCCATTGCCTTGCAACGCACGCAATCATAAGCTCCGCTGCCCGTGACTGTCACGCCCCCCAAACACAAATAACATTTAAACACATGGCGGGGTCACCATGTTTATTTGTTTTAATCTTGGTTTTATTTCACCTGGGATTTATTTCGTTGATCAAAGTTGTTGGGAGAAAGATGTGTTATTGTAGCAGACGTGCGCAATAACACACGGACACCGGGCAGCTCAAGTGTATGTTTCTTTATTTTTCAAGTGTAATACTGCGACGTCGCTCGCTTGCTCCGCACTCGCTCCTGAGTGTCGGGTTCAGCGTCCCTCTCCAGACCAGCTCACTGTTTTTAAGCACATGCCTATAGGAAAGGAGGGCCTGTTTGTGCTCACTGGGAGAGATGTTCATGAGAGGAACGTGTTGGTGCAGTTTATCGTGAAAAAACATAAAGGTTTGAGTGCCTTTACCACTGTCAGTCCAGCTTTTGTTGCAAGGCCCCATTACCAAATAATGGAAGAGGCTCAGTCAAGTCCTGGGTTTCTAGTTTTGCCCTTTGTCTCCTCCCCACTCTCCAGCTAACATGATCTAATTCTGTTTAGTAACTGTAACAAATAGATCAATGCTGTAGATCACTTTGTCATCACTATTATTTAATTGAAAACACTTTTACGCACCATTATTGCAACTCTTATTTTATTACCTGTAATAAAAATCTCTGCATGTCTCACATATTAAATGGATTATTGTATTAAAACGAGGGCTGTCAAAAATAGCGCGTTAACGGCGTTAATTAGTTGTTTTTTTTAACACATTTCACGCATGCGCAGTGTGACAAATTATTCAGGTCCGGAAAGAACCTCTTCCTCTAGGGAATGCACTTCATCCTATACAACACATTACTGCCACCTGCAGGCTGGGGGGGGGGGGGGGTGCTAGCGGTTTTCTTTGCAGCGCCAGTCTCATTGTTTTCCGTTCTAATTGCCGCGCTCGACTTCAAGGTGTAACTTTTATTATTGTTCGGTCTGAAACGGCGCGCCCAGTGACGGATGGTGCAGCAGTATTGTTGTTCGGGTGGAAATCAGGAGAAATTCGGGAGAAAGGTCGGTCCGGGAGATTTTCGGGAGAGGCTTTGAAATTCGGGAGGGTTGACATGTCTGGTCATCGCAGCCCTGGACCATCAGGAGCCCAAACTCGTTTTGTCGCAGCAAAGTGGCATAAACTGCAGAGGCTGGAGACCCTTCTAGAGCCATGCAGGGAAATCAGTCTGTAACTTATCAAATAACATTGATTTTAGGGCTGCAACAACGAATCGATGAAATCGATTAAAATCGATTATTAAAAGCGTTGGCAACGAATTTCATTATCGATTCGTTGTGTCGCGCGACTATTGTGTTTGAGTATTAAAAGAAAGTTGCGCGCGCCGCGCAGAGCTGAGAAAAAAAAAAGTTGAGCGCTCGCGCTGCAGAACCGAAGAAAAAAAGCTCCGCCCAGCAGAGCTTTCCTAAGAAAAATAAATAAAGAGCAGAGCTGATGTAGAGGAAAGACCATCGGAGAGACCCGTAATACTGTTCAGAAACATGCGGAGGAAGAGAAGCCAATGCGACCTAAATCCTCCCAGGTATTTCACACTGAAATGGGGGGTGCGGGTCCTAGCGGGCAACGGGGGCGGGGGGTGCTGCGGTTTTCTTTGCAGCGCCAGTAGTTTTCCGTTCTAATCGCCGCGCTCAACTTCAAGGTGTAACCTTTAGTATTGTTCGGTCTGAAACAGCGCGCCCAGTGACGGATGGTGCAGCAGTATTGTTGTTCGGGTGGAAATCAGGAGAAATTCGGGAGAAAGGTCGGTCCGGGAGATTTTCGGGAGAGGCTTTGAAATTCGGGAGGGTTGACATGTCTGGTCATCGCAGCCCTGGACCATCAGGAGCCCAAACTCGTTTTGTCGCAGCAAAGTGGCATAAACTGCAGAGGCTGGAGACCCTTCTAGAGCCATGCAGGGAAATCAGTCTGTAACTTATCAAATAACATTGATTTCAGGGCTGCAACAACGAATCGATGAAATTGATTAAAATCGATTATTAAAAGCGTTGGCAACGAATTTCATTATCGATTCGTTGTGTCGCGCGACTATTGTGTTTGAGTATTAAAAGAAAGTTGCGCGCGCCGCGCAGAGCTGAGAAAAAAAAAGTTGAGCGCTCGCGCTGCAGAACCGAAGAAAAAAAGCTCCGCCCAGCAGAGCTTTGCTAAGAAAAATAAATAAAGAGCAGAGCTGATGTAGAGGAAAGACCATCGGAGAGACCCGTAATACTGTTCAGAAACATGCGGAGGAAGAGAAGCCAATGCGACCTAAATCCTCCCAGGTATTTCACACTGAAATGGGGGGTGCGGGTCCTAGCGGGCAACGGGGGGGGGGGGGGGGGGGGGGGGGGTGCTGCGGTTTTCTTTGCAGCGGCAGTAGTTTTCCGTTCTAATCGCCGCGCTCGACTTCAAGGTGTAACCTTTATTATTGTTCGGTCTGAAACAGCGCGCCCAGTGACTGATGGTGCAGCAATATTGTTGTCCGGGTGGAAATCTGGAGAAAGGTCGGTCCGGAATATTTTCGGGAGGGGCTTTGAAATTCGGGAGGGTTGACATGTCTGATTGTAAGATATGCAAAAGCGGCATGGCCTGGCACAGGAGCACCACGGCAATGATTCATGATTTTGTGCCTAATATATTTAATTTGGCGGCTGTAAAGTATACATCATGCGATGTGTGTATGTTTTTTGTGTTAGTCCATTTTATTTGCTTACTTAGGGATGTTCAAGGAGCAATCTGTTAGTGCAAAACATATTTAGAAAGTGCACACTCAGTTCTATTTTTCAATAAAGGGTTGGAAATTAATGTTTTTACATTTTTTATTTTTTTATCCGATTCATAGATTAATCGAACAAATAATCGACAGATGAATCGATTATTAAAATAATCGTTAGTTGCAGCTCTAATTGATTTGATTATTTTCTGGAATGAATTAAACCAAGTCAAATATCAATAACATGTAAAAACAATTTTATGTAAAAAATAATAATGATGATAATAATAAGGATAATTATGTATCTGTGTCCTGTTATTTATCTTTAGTATGCATTTCAGAAAGAAAAAATGGTTAGGATTAAGGTGTAATTGCAAATAGTGATTAATCATGATTAATCCACTGAAAATTCTGATTAATTTGATTAAAATTATATATAAATTATATTGTCACGTCTTGTTTCTGTCGTTCCCCGAGAGCTGCGTAAAAACGCTTTTTTCCCGGCCCTTCACCGCGGGAACCAGGCGCTTGTTTCCGGCGTCGGAGGCACGCGTGGCGGCTTCCTCCACCCCGGACGAGACGCCACTCTCACGGTCCAGCTTCAAGGAACTGGACGTGGTGAGCGTGGAGGCAGCGGAGGCTGACGTCGAGGCGCCTCATTCCCCCGCTTCCGCCCAAGAACTGATGGAGGTCCTCACTCGAGCTGCTGATAAACTCAATATCAGCTGGCTGGCGGATAGGCAGCAGCCTACTACAAGCGGTAAGCTGCATGAATGGTTTCTGCCTTCCCGTAGAGTATCTCCATGCTGGTGCTTGCCTTCCTTCCCGGACGTCCACGCTGAGGTGTCGGCGTCCTCGGGGAAGCCGGTGTCCGCTCGCGTTTACAACCCGCGTGCGGCTTTGTATTCGTCAGTAGCTGAGGCTAAGCGACATGGCTATGCTAGCATGCCGTCCGTGGGCTCGGCGGCAGTGCAGGCGGCTTCCTGCCTGCATACGATGGTGCTACCTCGCGTTAAGAGCCCGTCGGCGCCACGTCTGTCTACCACTCACGGTGGTAGACCCTCAGCAGGCTCTGGTATTGGAGCGAGAAGTACAGATCCTGCTGCGGAAGGGAGCCATAGAACGAGTTCTCCCCCCAGACAGAGAGTCGGGCTGTTACAGCCGCTACTTCGTCGTTCCAAAGAAGGATGGTGGTTTGCGTCCGATACTAGATCTGCGCCGCTTTAACCGCGCTGTCGCGAAGTTGTGCTTCAAGATGCTCACTCTCAAACAGATCGCGGCACAGATCAGGTCGAGGACTGGTCTGTCACGGTAGATCTTCAGGACGCTTACTTTCGTATTCCCATCCTCCCACGACACAGGAAGTTCCTGAGGTTCGCTTTTGGGGACAAAACTTACCAATACAGGGCTCTTCCGTTCGGCCTAGCCCTCTCACCCCGTACGTTTACCAAATGCGTGGACGCTGCTCTGGCACCATTGCGTCTCCAGGGCATCCGCATTTTGAACTACATAGGCGACTGGTTGATTCTAGCGCCTCTATGTTGGGCTGGCGGCCCAACATCGAGGTGTTGTGCTTGCCCACATCAACCGTCTGGGGCTGAGACTCAACGCCAGGAAAAGCGTGCTGTCCCCAGTGCATAGGACCACCTTACTGGGCGTTATTTGGGATTCGACCATGACGCGGGCACATCTGTCTCCCGCTCGAGTAGTTTCGATCCTCTCTGCAGTCAAGCAGGCCAAGCTAGGAGACTATGGGCGTGGCCCTTGAGGGGACCCGCCTCTTAGGATCCGGTCTCTCGACCGAGGTCGTGGAGACAATCCTCCACTCTATAGCCCCACTACAAGGAAGGCGTACGCCGGTGGAGGCTTTTTGCCACTTGGTGTGGGGAACGACAGCTGGACCCAGTTAACTGCCCAGTTGGTTCAGTACTGGAGTTCCTGCAGGAACGTTTCTCTACAAGTTTATCCCCGTCCACTATCAAGGTATACGTGGCGGCCCCGTCGGCAACTCGTGCCCCACTAGATGGCCGTTCTCTGGGGAGACACCCACTGGTATCCCGCTTCCTTCGTGGTACCCTGAGGCTGAGGCCAGCAGCCAGAATCCCTTCGAGCCCACGGCAGAGGTTGCAGTGAAGTATGTGGCTCTTAAAACCCTCTTCCTGCTTACTATTTCTTCCCTCAAAAGAGTTGGAGATATGCAAGCCCTCTCGGTGGCCCCCTCGTGCTTGGAATTTACACCCGGCATGGTGAAGGCGTTCTTACTACCTTCCCCCAGCTACATTCCTAAGGCCCCGTCTACTACGGTCGCGCCTATCTGACGTTGGACCAGGCGAAACTCAACCTCCTCTGCCCAGTTAGAGCCTTAGACTTCTACGTCCGCAGGACCGCCCTGTGTAGGCACTCCGAACAGTTGTTCGTGTGCAGAGGATGAGCAAGTGGGTAGTTGAGGCCATCACACTTGCTTATGAATCGGCCGGCCAACCGGCACCTTTGGCTGTCCGGACCCATTCTACCAGGGGTATGGCGGCTTCTAAACCCCTTTTGTCGGGAAAAGTATCGCTGCACGACGTTTGCATGGCGCCAGGCTGGTGCTCTCCCCACACGTTCGTGAGATTTTACCGTTTGGACCTTATCTCTACGCCTGGAGCACAGGCGCTCACGTCTGAGTGTGCACATTAACTTCACACCACGATCACTTGCTCTTATGGTGGAGTGGGTATTGGCGTTCCCACAGCGTTTTTACGCAGCTTGAGTTCCCTGAGAGGGAACGTCTCCGGTTACGTATGTAATCGTAGTTCCCTGAAGGGAACGAGACACTGCGTAAACTTTGCCATACTCCCGGCTTGCCCGAGGCACTTGATTCGGCCTTTCAGAGATGAATGGTCCTGCCTTTCGGGTCCCTTTTATAGCGTCCTGGTCCTGGCGTCGCCCGCCTATGACGTACCAGCTCGCCATTGGTTAGATTTCACACGTGCTTCATGACGCGGTGTTGCGGCCCTGTTTTCCACAGCAGGGCCTTGTATGTGTGTATGTGCATTTGTTGTTGAGGTTGCTTGTGTGTGTGTCTCCCTTCTCCTAATTGACAGGATTTACCACCCCCACCCTCCCCCTGATTGGCTCGTTAGTGGTTTTCTCTTAATCCACTGCAGAACATTTCTAAAACATCCCTCCTTCTCCTCTGAGGGCAGGGGGGGTAAACAGAAAAAAAAGATCTATTTAAAAAATGTGCCCACTGCTCCCGGTTTGGTGGGAGAATCGTTTGTATTTGATTACTCAGTGGAGCCAGGACGTAGGCTGCATATCTACGGTCTGTAAACCAAATGTCAAATGAAGTGTTTGACTGTGTTTGAACTTTAAAAACGACACCGTGTACATCTGATGGTGTTTTGGTGATTCCCTCCCTTTTCCAAAAGGTGGCTGCTTGTAGGCTTTTAGGATTTTTTTTTTTCGTTTATCAAATCAATAGATTCAAAAAATAGAGAATAATGCTACGTTAAAATAAAGAAGCTCAACATAATCTATTTAATAAAACACAAAGATTATAAGCATGAATGGGTTTTTCTTTTCAAATATTTTTTTTAAACGAGATAAATGTTCTGTAGAAGTCATGGAAGATCTAAAAATGTCATGGAAAGAACAATAGTCACAACATATGCTGGGTCCAAAAACGTTTTGAGAAAAAAAGTAAAAAATATTAATGGGGGGAAAAATGCAAATATTTAAGGTCAATAAATGTCATGGACTGAAAAGTAAATTTATATTGCGTGTATATATATATATATATATATATATGTATTATATATTATTATTCTCACTGAGGGCCTTTTTGGGGCCTTTATCATATTCAAAAAGTTGTTAAATTTGGCATGAATATCTGGACTGTTAAAATTCATTATAATTTTTGGCTCTCTTTTTGGGTATAAAGAAATGTCTCTACAGCGCCCTCTAGAAATTTTAAAAAGACGACACCCCCGCTTGGACATGCATTTGTTTATGGGAAAAAAAGAAAAATGTTACTTGCCGAAAAATAATAGGTAATAATAGTTCCACATAATAATAGTTCCACCTTCCATGTTCCATGTTCCATGTTCTGTTCTCCACAGCATAAGAACACACGTTGGCATATTCAGTCAGTTAGTTGCCAGCCTTGGAACTGCACACACAGAAGTTTTTGCAATGTGGGCACGTATATCTGCCTTTTTTGGCTACCGCAAAGCCGACGACCTACCTGCAACCGTCAAAAGAGCTCGAGGTAAGTGAGCAATCCAGACAGATGTCTGCGTTAACTGGTGTTGATGGTTTATTGCACTTGTCAGGTGGAGAAGGCTGGGTACCTCAAGTAAACCTTTGAGTAAACCTCGGATTCTTACAGTTGGGACCGTTTTCTTACCGTTTCTTTTGAGTCTGAGGCGTGAAAGGATAAAAGAAGACCATTTTAATGCAGTTGGTGGTTTTAGTTCACTACAAAATGAATGTTCCTTTCTGTTTTTTTCCTCATCTAGATGACAACACACAAGAAGAAGATCATCGAGGAGCACTCAACTACCCTGACAATGATTCAGCGTCCACCTCAGCAGACACTGGTAAGCTGATCATGTGAAACTGCTGCTGGAGATGCTTCCCATCATCAGTTCACTAAACACTTGTTGTGTTTATCTAGATAAAGTTTAATCGTCTTTTCCTTCTAGTAATGTATTGCAGATGCATTGGTTTTCCCTCAGGATTTTAAATATCTTTCCCTCATATTATTTCAAGGGTGGTTTCGTAATATGTTTTACTCTTATGTTAAAACTTAAGACCATAATATCTGCCTTATTACAAAACTTATGCTGACATTGTAATCCCTGCAACCAAGGTACGATGTTGGGCGATATTGAGGAGACACGCATGTGAAGTTAAAATGCAAATCTAGAAGCACACATGAAATATAGAACTATACTTCTGCAGAGTTGTTAGGGTATTTCTCCCATATTGGCCTTTTTTGGGAGGATCTGCTAGAAATGATAAAATAATCCTTTAAAGAAGATTCAGCCAAGCAGAAAAGACCCACTGTTTGTTTATTTCTTTTTGCTGGTCTGTAGGAAGCTGCAACACCTCTGTGGAGGTTGTAGGCAGGAGAGGTAACAAGCGGAAGGTTACGTCTACTGAGAGCGGACCAAGGAGGAAGAGGAAGAGGAGGCTGGTCACAGAGGACCGCCAAGAGGAGACCAAACAAAGTCAGTAGTTTTAGGCTTTATTTTATGTACAGTGTCAAATTAAAATTGGGTAGAGTTTAGGGGACATATCGTCGCTTTCACTTTACAAATGTATTAAAACAACATGTTTGGATCTGCAGAAGAGTTTGAGGCCAAATATGAAGAACTGGATCCCATCGGAAAAGGAGGGTGGGGATCTGTGTATGCTGGTCGCCGCAGAGTCGACAACCTACCCGTAAGCGTTACACACACGTTCCCAAACACGCACCCAAACACACACTCTCTAACAAAAGTCTTGTTTCCATCTCGTAGGTTGCCATCAAACATATCACGGAGGTCTGCTACAAACATGTGGTGAGTGAGCAACAACTTCTGCTGTCAAAATGTTCTGTGTTCAAAACCTCTCTTATCCTCAACTTTCGCGTGATGTCACAGGACATCAAAGGCAAGCCAATCCCCTCAGAGGTCGCCATCATGTTGAATCTGGCGGCCGAATCAGAGGGGGCATCGCCGTACGTATCCATTCTGGACTGGTACCAGTTGGAGGGGCAGCTTGTGCTGGTGATGGAGAGGCCAATGCCCGCTAAGGATTATAATATGTATCTACATGAAAAAAGAATAAAGGAAGAAGATGAAGCCAAGGTGAGCCGTTGAGCTCAGAGTCACAGCGATGAAAGCGGGTCGACGCATCCTATTCTGATCCCTCGTCTCTCTCTTTTTGTCCGTTAGATCATACTGAGGCAGCTGGTCGATGCAGCACTCGATCTGGAGAGCAAAAACATTTTCCACCGGGACATAAAGTTGGAGAACCTTCTGATTGAGACGAGCTTGGACGTCCCGCGAGTTCGCCTTATCGACTTTGGAGCTAGCTGTTTCAACAATAAAAGGATTTACACTGACCTTTTGGGTAATATGTTAGACTCTTGCTCCTGTTCTTCACCAACCCGTCTGTGACTTTTACCCTGGAACGAAGCTTCGGGCCCTCAATGTCTTCTTTTATTATGTCTGTGTGTTCTAGGTCTGGACTGCCCAGAATATCACATGAGAATAGGGGACAGAGCAGGACCCACCACAGTGTTCCAGATCGGAGTGGTGCTGTATGATGCCCTCCACACAGAGAAAAGGTTTGACACCAAGAGTTTCATTCAGGGATTTCAGTGTCTCCCCAACAGAATTTCCAAAGGTAAGAACATTACACATGAACATGGCGTCTGCTCCTTTTATTTCACATTCTGATGATGGTCCTCATCTTTCTTCTCCTTCTCTCTCCAGACTGCAAGGACTTCCTCCAGATGTGCCTGAGAGTCCACCCCAACGACCGTCCAACGCTGGAGCAGCTCAGGAATCACCAGTGGCTCAGATAATCGAATAAGACTCCACCACACACACAAACATTTAGACAAAATGACATAGGAATGAACTAAAAGACATAAATACACTGATACACACTAACATTTAGATATACACAAATATACATATATATACACATATACACTAACATTTAGATATACACAAATATACAGATATATATATAAATACACATATACACTAACATTTAGATATACACAAATATACATAAATATAAATAAATACACATATACACTAACATTTAGATATACACAAATATACATAAATATAAATAAATACACATACACACTAACATTTAGATATACACAAATATACATAAATATATATATAAATACACATATACATAATAATAAATATATATAAATACACATATACACTAACATTTTGATAAACACAAATATATATGAATACACATATACACTAACATTTAGATATACACAAATATACATACATACACCAAATATCGTATTATTCATTTTGAATCTCGATGTCGATCCTCACCTTTCTTCTCCTTGTCTCTCTGGAGATTACCAGGACTTGATGAGAACGTGTCTTTGACCACACCTGACTACGGAACAGCTCACTAGTCACCGGATCATTGGTATTTAAATAATTAGTTATTTTGCTCTGAGGGGGGCGTCATTTCACGGAGTTCGGAGCATTCACTTATTTTGAGTTACTTTCCACATCCAGTTTTTTCGCGCTCATTCATTGACGAGCGGGATTTGTCTTCACTTACCGTGGCAGTGAACTAAGCTAAACGCCCAGAAGAAAGCTGTGTGGGATTGGGATATTCGTTTAAGAAGGTAAGAACCACATTTATCAATTTATAAAGGCTGTTTGTCATTATTTAAACCGTGTTTTAACGTTAAGTTAAGTCTCTCTTTTTAAAGACTTTTCTCCTCTAGATCATTCAACACCATCTTCCCTCACGGACACCATATCACTTCCTTCAAGTGACAGTGACCTTAGAGAACTGGGTATGACCACAGGCAGAAATAGATCCAGCAAAGAAGACATGAGTGTCACGGTTTGGGTCTGCTCTATGTCTTATTTTGTAGTTTTCATGTCTCTTGTGTTCCTGGGTGACTACACTTCCTGCCTTGTCCTGTGATTGCCTGATTGATTCCACCTGTGTCCAACCTTGGTCGTGACATTATCTACGTCAGTTGCCGTTGGTGCACGTTCGTCTGTTTTTTATCAATGAAAATGTTATTAATTTGCTCCCTTCGTAGATGTTTACCTTTCACAACACTTCTGTTTTTTGTCATTCCTCTGAACTTTCACTCGTAGTCTATATAGACATGTTGTATGTTTTTTCTAATAGACTGAATTGAACACTGAAACTTATTTTCCCTTTTCCTGTTATGCGAGTAGATTGTAGAAAATGCCTTGCTTAAGAAGCCTGGAGGAGAGGATATTCTTGAGGAGTACAAGTCAGAAAATTCACTAATGCACCGCACTCGGAGACAGCTTGTCAACATATTGGCGAATGATATGACTGAGAGACATGGGTAAGATATAAAAAGGAATTACAAAGAAATGTAATAAGACTGTAATCTTGTAATGATATAACTAATGTTTCTTGTACTAAAGAAATGATTAAAGATGGACTTTCTTCTCTCCATAGCAGGATTCCTTCCCGTCAGCAGAAGGAGAAGTATGCTCTGGGAATTATTACTCTTTCCCTCACTGAAGGATCCTTTTTCTCCAAAGGGCTATGTAAGTTTATCAACCTTAAGAAAACACAGCAGCAGATTTACAGTAAAGGGCTTTGGCGTTGTAGTTTTC
Organism: Pungitius pungitius; assembly: GCF_949316345.1. Classification (NCBI taxonomy): domain Eukaryota; kingdom Metazoa; phylum Chordata; class Actinopteri; order Perciformes; family Gasterosteidae; genus Pungitius; species Pungitius pungitius. The sequence goes on from NC_084904.1 coordinate 11,438,588, forward strand.
ATTCTAAAATAACTACTGTTTATAAAATTGAAAATATTTCAGAATTTAACAATCATGATGGTGCTCTGACTTGAAACTACTTGGGTTATAAGGATATTTTTTCAAATGCTAAAACACAAAAGCCAATCCTCTAAACCAAATGACCAGTTGTCTAAACACATTTACCAAATCTAGCCATCATTTTCCAATACCATAAACACATTTCACATCAAGACACAATTCACAAAACACAATCCTTCGTTCTCATAAATCTTAACACATTTTCCCTTGCTAAAACACAAGTTGCAAAAGAACTCTGCTCATATTCTCAAATGAAAGCTCATGTGATGCAAAATGCTTGCCACAGTCAGCAATATTTGAACACAATGAACAAACCTGCCGTAAATCATTACACATAACGACTCAAAATTGAAGACACTTGTTGCTAATGCTGTGACCACATGTATAAAAGCAAGTTCAGAGTGCAGTTTGCTGAAGATTCCAAACCAACACAATGGATGAAGGCAGAGTCAGGGGAAGAGGAATTCGAGTCAGAGGAGGGAGAAGAGCTGGCCATGGAAGAAGAAGAGGAGGCCAACAAGGGAGAGGAGGAGGAGGAGGCCAACAAGGGAGAGGAGGAGGAGGCCAACAAGGGAGAGGAGGAGGAGGCCAACAAGGGAGAGGAGGAGGAGGCCAACAAGGGAGAGGAGGAGGAGGAGGCCAACAAGGGAGAGGAGGAGGAGGAGGCCAACAAGGGAGAGGAGGAGGAGGAGGCCAACAAGGGGGAGGAGGAGGAGGAGGCCAGCAAGGGAGAGGAGGATGAGGCCAACAAGGGAGAGAAGGTCCAGGAGGGAGAGCAAGACAACCTCGCACCATCATTACGGACGAGATGCGAGCAGGTTCACCGTGGCCACCATTATCAGGGCATTCAGACAACACAACAGGTATTGTACTCTATTGCTTTCTTTGTCACAATACAATTTAACTGTGAAGTAGTCTATTGGTTTCAAATCAGTTGTTACTGTATTGTAAAACATGTCAATTGACAACACATGTTTCTTTCTTTAGAGTTGAAAGAATGCCACATAGAGGTGGGAGGGTTGCCATATTTACAGCAGCACAAGAAACCCTCATTGTGGATATGGTTCGTGAGAACCACCTCATCAGACTCCGGGAGATCAGAGACAAAGTCATTGCCGATAATGTCAACTTTGAGAGCATTGATGATGTCAGCTTGGCCACAATAGACCGAGTTCTGTGGCGCCAAAAGATGCGGATGAAACAGGTCTATAGGGTTCCCTTTGAGCGCAACTCTGCGCGACACAAAGACCTACGTTACGAGTATGTGCAAGTAAGTATACATCCATGTTCACAGTACAGTTAGTGGATATACTGTGTTGCTCAGTGGCCTACAATAGTTCTGTCCTACAACTGTGCTACCTGATTGACTGTTGTTCTGAACATCTGTGCACTTTCACATTTTCAGAGGATATTACAGTTGGACGCGATGGCCAGACCTCATGAGTACCTCTTCCTGGATGAGGCTGGCTTCAACCTGCAGAAACGAAGACAAGGAGGCCGTAACATCATTGGGCAAAGAGCCATCACTGAGTTTCCTGGCCAACGGGGGGGGTAATACATATGTGTAGTATGAGATTTGAGGCAAAACACAGGGTTTTCAAAAGCAAGCTAAAAAACTTCAAGAACATCACTATCACTTGCCAAAAAACATCAAATGTCGATGGCGGCCAATTGGGAAACATCTTCTTTGAACCATATTGAGTACGGACCTTTGAAAACATTTAATGTGGACAATGAGGAAAGTGGTGAAATGTTTGCCCAAGCCCTTCCCGCTGTATCAAAAGACATCTTCTCTACTAACTGGGTAAAGATCAGCGGGGTAGAGTACAGAGCCGGGTTAGTCATTTGCAATGGTACAGAACAAGAAATGCCTGTGTTTTGCAGAATAAAAAACATACTTTTAGTCAACAGTGTGATCTACTTCATAGTGAACAAGCTTATGGTTGACCATTTCAGTGAGCACCTTCATACCTACAACGTGTTTGAAAGTGATGAAAAATATGTGATGAAAGCAGACAGTCTTGAAATTTATAAGCCTTTTGCCTTACAAAGTGCTTATGGTGGAGTTGATGGCCTTTATATTGTACCATTATGTTCTCTGTAAGTGTGCATAGAGTGCAGTTTTATGGTGCTTGGATATTTGTAATTAAAAAAGATTAATTCATCAAATGTTTGTTTTTTATGGTAGTGAAAAAGCATGTTCAGAACATCAAATGTGACAACTGTCATGAAGTTGAATTGAACAAAAACACTGACGTTTTTGCTGTGAAATGTAGGTCCTCCACCTTCTCATTTTCTCTCTGCAGATTCCCTGGAATTCATCAGGACATCATTTAACAATGAATAAAAATGTTTATCATGTTTATCTAAACCAAATGAATTTCTCTGTTTTGTTTTCTCTATGTAAAAGACACATGCAAGTTTGATTGCGTTTCAACTAATATTTTACTCACTTTCTCTTTTACTAAGACATCTAACCTTCAAATAATGACAGGAAGAAGATAAAACTTTCAAAGTAAATAATCGTGTTTTAAAACATGACTATTTTTATAAGTATTAGTCAGGCATTTAAAAGCACTTACTAATTTGATTCACTACTAATAAACAGACTCAAACCTCATTTATATGATTCAGGCACAAACAGTGAAAAGTGGAATCAACAAAAAAAATGAAAATGTCGATGTTGAAGCATTTTAATCACTATTTCAATCATGTTTTATTTCAGAGGAGAAAGGGTGATCTAAAAAAGAACCTGCACATTTAGAAATAGTTTAGTCTCGCTGTTGTTTCCATCTTCATCTTCCTCTTGCCTTTTAGAAATAGAGTGGGATCAACCTCTACTTGTTGACTCTGAGCTTTACATAAATATGTGACTATAAAGGGTTATTTATATGCTCTATCCTAATGCGCCCACGCAGGAGGGTCTTCTGTGTCTGAAGATCCTTCTGCGCACTGTGTCAGGAAGATGTCCATAGCCGTGACATCATCTGATGTCAGGTGTCGTCATGATGTCATTTTGGTGGCACTATTTTTAAAAGAGCGGTTTATTGTACACTGATTCTGTGGCCCTCTGTGATGTGCTTGCAGTTCGATTATATCAAAATGTTATGCCGCCATCTGTGTTCAACACTGTGTCTGGCCTTAAATGATTTTGCTCATAGTCTTCTTGTGTCATTTGTGCAACACTAAAGTCAGTTGTATGGACCAAAAATATGCATAGACTAACCCATTTTTGTGCGGATGTGCGGTTACATGGAAACCTGAACTCAATATCTGGTGTTCCATTTGAGAACTACTTAGGGCAGATGAAGAAAATGACAAGAACTCCACACGACCCTTTGTCTCAGATTCTCAACAGTTTCTGTCAGAATTGACAAAAAGCAGGGAAAGGGGACTTTACATAGAGAGGTTACTGATGGCCCTGTACCAGTCGGTTTTAAAAACGGGTCACAATTTCAGGAGGAAGTCATCTGTTGTGAGTCAGAAAACTGTTAAAATAGGCAACACCGTCATTTTGGTGATTGTTTTGTCTGATGACAGCACATATGTAGTTCACAGAGAATATGAGCAACATGATCCTTTCTTGGATTACTCCATAAACTCCACTGACGTTTGTTGTTAAAAGGAAGTACATAAAAGGAAGTAGATTATTGAGTAAATGGTAAAGTTGGTGTGAAATATTATATTAAGGACATCTACAAAAGCCTCTTAAATGACTACATACAGTAGTTTAGTTCAATTACATTTCTTAAACACTAAAATGTTTTAGATTTTGAAATCCCCTTTTTGTGATCCAAAACTTTATTCACTATATATATTCAATATGTCTGACAGAAAAGCATGTTTGAGTCAGGTTTTTGGAGACCAGTGAGGTAGACTTGGTGCCTAGGTAAAGGACATTGAATGCCTGTAGCCAGCGCTCAAAGGGAAGGCCTTGGAGACAGCTATCAAGCAAAAAGTCAATCCTGAAGCAAGCTGGATGCCATGGACAGATGTTTACAACTAGTAGGTATACTGAAAGTAGTTCTTTTTTGTGTGCCATACAAATATTAAAATATTTATGCTGATATTTTCGCATTTTAGTGTGTAAATGCAATTTTGAGCATGAGGCCTAAAAAACTCAGGAAAATTACACGTTGACATTACTTTAAAGAAATGGATTTCCACACTATTTTATTGGTTTCTCTCTATGCTAAACAATAACGTTACTCTAACACTATGTTCTTTAGTTGGGTTAACATAGTTTTGTAGAGATTAATCGATATGAATGGTGTTATCAGTTGCAACTAGATTTGGTTGAACTCAATTGAGTTCAAATTACACACATTTAACCTATTAATTGGCATTAACTTAACTCTAATAAACTAAACTAATGGAAATCCTTTCCATGATTTTATTAAGTTAAGTCAAAGCATAAGTATTAATTGCAAACAATGACACAGATAAAGAAACCTTGTATTATGTGGTTGAGGCAAGTTTAATTGCATGTCATTTGCATTACGCATTTTTTAACCCATAGTGTTAAAACATGGACGGAATAACAGCTGATCATAGTATTGTACAATATTTCCTTTGCATAAGAGGATGGATGCAGATATTTCACTTTACACTCTAAACAATGTGACCAATGGTTACTCAAATAAATGAAAGTGAAACAATATCATTTAGTTTATTAACAATCTAAAACAGAAGAAGCACACCAATGCAGAGCGCGCAGATGATGATGATCATTATTATAGCCGTTAACCCTGAAACACAAAAACAAAGAAAAACATGAAAAACAAAGTTCACATTCAAGCCCCCATTTAGCAACTTCCAGACTTTTCTTTGGGACCGATTGGACGACGCTGTCTCGCCCCGGTAATCTCCCCCAGTCCTCTGTCCCCGACCACGTCTTTGCCCTGTGACTCTAAACTGTTGCTTTGCATTCTGGGAAATGAAAGCTGAAGCAGGCCGGACTTCAGAGGGCCTCTCTGAATTCATTATTTTCATAAATACTGGGGTTTGGCTTTTCTAGAAACTTGATGTTGTTAAACATCCATTTTAGCTTTTTGTTTTTTCAATGCCGGTTCTTTAAAAGCTGTATTCTCTGTAGTGACCACTAGGGGGCAACATGTAAACATCTCTTTCAGTTGAATTTAGTTTCAGTCTCTTTTGTCACTTCTGGTTTCAGAAGCAAGATGGCGACGGTGAGTCTCATCCATTTGATCCCCTCTTGAGGCTCCTCCCACAATTACTCACCGTAAGTGAAGTGGACACTCAGCGTGACATCGCTGAGCAGCTGCGGATCCTGACCGGCGCGGGGGCGCCACCGCCGCCGCCGGAACACCCTGAGACGAGAAGGAAGCAAATTATCATATGTCACGTGATCCATCGATCACGCATCACGTGATCCATCAATCTCTCTTGATCCCCCAGCGGGTCGGTGAGCCGCTCTCACCGGACTGGGTTCTCCTTGTAGTTCATATTGCTTCCATAATACCCGTTGGCGAGGAGGCGTGGCGATTTGCGGCAGGAAGGGGGGGTGCCGCCCTCCGCCGCGTAGGAGGAGTCCGGGGAGGGGAGGGAGGCGTCGGGGCTAAGGAGACGCAGGGATGTCACATGATGGGTAAGAGGACACTATCTGGACCACCGGATGTCCAACGAGTTCTGTCATCTGAACATTAAATAAAGCTTCATTTGGGCGACGTGTCAAAGGTTTTCACTCCAAATCACTTCATCAATTGGAAAACACACGACCGACATTGAATATGCAGCAGGTGAAATAAGTATTGAACACGTCACGATTTTTCTCTGTAAATATATTTCCAACGGAGCTATCAGTAATTAAAAAGCAAGCTGGTTCAGTCCCAACTGATGGCCTACAAAAAGGTCTCATTGCCAAGGTGTCACACAAGACACGTCCCATGAGCCCTGCAGGAGCATAAAGCCGTATAATAAGTATATCATAAATAGAAGCTCTTACCTCTGGTGGTGATTGGCTCCCATATTTTTTATTTATTTTGGTCTGCCTGTAAAGACGTCATGAAATCGAATTAGAATTGTGATTATTATCAGATGATATATATTTATATGAGTAACACACCAGTCCTGGTTTTGTGTTTTTGAACAACAACAATCACGTAAACAAGGAGTAAAAAGGCTATTTTTAAAACTAAAAAATATGGAAACATTACAAAACAACCTGCAGGAAGTCACGTCATCATTTACGACCTTAAAGGTGAAACATAAACGTTCATTAAACTGTTTTAAGTCACTGCAATAATAGAAATTAAGACAGAAAGGAAGTGAGCTCACCGGGACTTGTTGAGTGTTACCTAGATACTTCACCGGAAGCACAAACTCTACAGCTTCCGGTTATCGCCTTCAAAGTAAAAGCGTAAAGGTTAATTGTAAAATTCAGACGATTAAGCGATTTTAACATTTATTCAGTGAAGTGCGCTCAGTGACGTACGTCATCAAGAAATGTAGAAAAACAAATAATATCCCTCTATGGTATGATGTTGCCTCTAGGCAAAATACCAATGTTTGACCTTCTACATTCTCACAATACATCCCCAATTATGATGCAATACTTCAAATAAGAGCCAGGACCATAAGGAACCAATAGCAGTGTTTGAATTTGTCATATGACTCTCTGGAGGCCTTTTTGAAAACCTTTTTTGCTGAGTGCCCAAGGATCGGCTCAACCAATTCTCTCCACAAAAATGAGCTGAAAAAGGCTTTTCCTGGCCTTTTTCAGTCTGGAAAAAATGTATTCACATTAATATGTAAGTAAAGCTTAATCTCTAATTGTTTAATGTACTTTGTTTTCTAATTAAGTAATGTAAACTGTTAAAATTCAAATGTTGCCTTGAGGCAACACCGTACCATTATGGATTCACCATGACACCATGACATTGTGGTGTATATGGATGGCATGCCAGATATTGGGGCAAGTGGCAACATCATTCTGCAACTTGAGAGCATCATTCCAGGCAACCAATCCTACAAGCTGTTCTTTGATAACGGGTTCACCAGTGTGGTAATCCGTACTCCAAAAAGAGAGATCCACTGTGTTGGAACAGTGCAGCAAAATCGACTGACAGGGTGCAGCTCCTCTGAGGATAAAGCCATGCAAGTTGCTTTTGCAATGAGAGAAAAGTCTTGAAGAAGAGGGGAAGACCATCACAGAATGTTGAGGGAGACCTGGCTGAGAAGAAGCAACAGTCATCAGTGCCATGAACATCTGTGCGTCAGGCCAATAGTCAGCGTTGGCCTGTGTGAGAAAAAGGGCCGGTGCAAATATCCTGGCTGTAAGGGTATAGTGAAAGTCCAGTGTGTCACCTCAGACATGTATTCTTTTAAAAGTTATTTTTTGACATTTCAACATTCTACGTGGCATGCATTTGAACCTGTTGAGGATATTGAGTATTTTCCATGTGGTTTTGTATACATTTTAGGGCTGGGCGATATATCGGTATAAACGAATATATCGATATATTTTTTAATGGGATATGGAATTAGACAATTTCGCATACATCGATATATTTCAATTTGCGCTCTGAAAGCAAGCTGCCGACCCGGAGCGCACTGCACTGCTTCTCGCCCTCGCCCCGCCCATCCTCTTTGACGCGCAGAAGGGGGAGGGGCATCACACGCAGAGGGGGGAGGGGCAGGGACACACACTTCAACAAACATGGAGGAAGCAACAACGTCTGCGCAGCGTGCGGAGGAGGAATTGGTTCGTTAAAAAAAGCAGTGGCTCAGTAATTTGAAGATGGTTCGGATTTAAAGTATCCGATCAGCAACAAAACAATGTTATCTGTAGGGACTGCCATAAACAGGTTACAGTAGGGTTGCCAATCGTCCCGCATTACCCGGGATATCCCGAATTATGGGCAACTTTGATTTGTCCCGGCCGGGACAGCTCCAGTCCCGATTACCAATCACAGCCTGCTAAATCAATGACACGCGAAAAACTCCCGGTTGTTGTGAAGTTGTGACGTATCTGTTAAAATGAACAACGGCACAAACTGCTATACGAAGAGTGTGTGAAACTGCGCGCTGCAGAAGCCGCGCGCCAGAAACAACCCGAACAAGCTCCAGCCCCGAAACAAAGCTCACTGCAAACCTCATTTTCCCGCAGTGTGCCTTATAAAAAGAAAAGTGACAAGTGGTCTACTATAACGAAAGCGGTGTCCTAGCACATTGCTATAGATATGGTCCCTGTTGCAACTGTTGAACAAGTCGGATTCAAAATGCTGCTGAAAACGATTGACCCGAGATATGAGCTTCCCAGTGGCAACTACTTTGCAAGAGATGCACTGCCAAAAATGTATCCTGAAGTCAGGCAGAGCCTTGCTGACCGGCTCGCTAAAGTGACCCATTTTGCATTGACCAGCGTCCTACATGAGCGTGACAGTTCACTTCATTCAAGACTGGGAGATGAAAACAGGATTTTTTTATTCATATGTGCACCTTATGGAGCTTTGTTTTCAAAAAATACTCCTGTTATACACTATTTATGTTTAAATATTATTATTTGAACGGCTGAACATTTGTTTATTGTTTCATTTAATTTATTATTTATTCATTTTTATTTATTTGATTTTTCAACTCCTTACTAAAATAGCTGGTTTCAATTAAACGACTGATGACATGTCATATTTGGCTTTAACTTTACTTTGACATTTGTGTTCAGGTTTTCTTCCCTTTAATGTGGAGAAAATATCGGGATATATACCGTATATCGATATCCAGCAAAAATATACCGGGATATGACTTTTGGTCTATATCGCCCAGCCCTAATACATTTGGTTCAAATTTGAAAATATAACTCTTTTTTTATTATTTACCATTATTGTACAGTGTTGCTTCAAGGCAAAGCACCCCAAAAAAGAACCCCCAAAAAATGGTTTATTGATTTCTTTTTGGGTTTATGTTTATTTGGTCTATTCTATGATATTACAACACTGCAAATATTTTTTTCCCAACTGACATCATAATGCGTACCATAGAGGGATATATACACTCACCGGCCACTTTATTAGGTACACCTGTCCAACTGCTCGTTAACAATTCATTTCTAAGCAGCCAATCACATGGCGGCAACTCAGTGCATTTAGGCATGTAGACATTGTCAAGACAATCTCCTGCAGTTCAAACCGAGCATCAGTATGGGGAAGAAAGGTGATTTGAGTGACTTTGAACGTGGCATGATTGTTGGTGCCAGAAGGGCTGGTCTGAGTATTTCAGAAACTGCTAATCTACTGGGATTTTCACGCACAACCATCTCTAGGGTTTACAGAGAATGGTCCGAAAAAGAAAAAACATCCAGTGAGCGGCAGTTCTGTGGGCGGAAATGCCTTGTTGATGCCAGAGGTCAGAGGAGAATGGCCAGACTGGTTCGAGCTGATAGAAGGGCAACAGTGACTCAAATAACCACCCGTTACAACCAAGGTGGGCATAAGAGCATCTCTGAACGCACAGTACGTCGAACTTTGAGGCAGATGGGCTACAGCAGCAGAAGACCACACCGGGTGCCACTCCTTTCAGCTAAGAACAGGAAACTGAGGCTACAATTTGCACAAGCTCATCGAAATTGGACAATAGAAGATTGGAAAAACGTTGCCTGGTCTGATGAGTCTCGATTTCTGCTGCGACATTCGGATGGTAGGGTCAGAATTTGGCGTCTACAACATGAAAGCATGGATCCATCCTGCCTTGTATCAACGGTTCAGGCTGGTGGTGGTGGTGTCATGCTGTGGGGAATATTTTCTTGGCACTCTTTGGGCCCCTTGGTACCAATTGAGCATCGTTGCAACGCCACAGCCTACCTGAGTATTGTTGCTGACCATGTCCATCCCTTTATGACCACAATGTACCCAACTTCTGATGGCTACTTTCAGCAGGATAATGCGCCATGTCATAAAGCTGGAATCATCTCAGACTGGTTTTTTGAACATGACAATGAGTTCGCTGTACTCAAATGGCCTCCACAATCACCAGATCTCAATCCAATAGAGCATCTTTGGGATGTGGTGGAACGGGAGATTCGCATCATGGATGTGCAGCCGACAAATCTGCGGCAACTGTGTGATGCCATCATGTCAATATGGACCAAACTCCCTGAGGAATGCTTCCAGCACCTTGTTGAATCTATGCCACGAAGAATTGAGGCAGTTCTGAAGGCAAAAGGGGGTCCAACCCGTTACTAGCATGGGGTACCTAATAAAGTGGCCGGTGAGTGTATATATATATATATATATTCCACTGATCTGTAATAGATTTGAAATTATTATATTCCAATCAATCCAATGATTACTATGGGCAATATCCAATTCAATTCAATTCATTTTATTTTGTATAGCCCAAAATCGCAAATTACAAATTTGCCTCAGAGGGCTTTACAGTCTGTACACATGCAACATCCTCTGTCCCGAAACCCTCACATCGGCACAGGAAAAACTCCCCAAAATATGAAAAAACCCTTCAATAGGGAAAAAGGGAAGTGTGGTGGCGGGCGTGGTTTCGGCTCGGCTGCAGAGGGAGAGAGAGGGGGAGTGGCTCGGGGAATGGTGACAGCTGGAGGTAATGAACCTCCAGCTGAGGACAATTGAAGAGATGCTTCCCCGTCTATTTAACGGGGAGACCGACCGAGCGAGCGGGGTGTTCCAGCAAGCCGGAGAAATAATAACAATAAAGACGGTTACCAACTGTGAACAGGTGTCTGTGAGTCCTTACGTTCCCCCCATAGTAACCCAGCTGTTACAGTGGCGCCAAACGTGGAGGGGGGACAATGACGGACGACAACAGGCAGGAGATACCGACCCAGCCGTTTATGGTACTGGGCCGAATGATCAGGGAGCTGGCGGCCATCCAGCGCGACCAGGCGGAGGCCAACCGTCAGTTCCTGGGGGCGCTCCAAGCCCAAATGGGGAGACAAGCCCAGGCGTTGGAGCAGCTCGCGGGGCGGCCAGCCGCACCCCCGCCGGCGCCCGGGATGGCGGCGTTGGCCGGGCTGACACTACACCGGCTGACAGCGGGGGATGATGTCCAGGCATACCTGGAGGCCTTCGAGGCGACGGCGGAGGCGTGTGGCTGGCCGGAGGACGAGTGGCCGGTGCGGCTGTTACCGCTCCTGTCGGGGGAAGCGCAGACGGCGGCCATGGGACTCCCACCGGCGGCACGGCGGGAGTATGCGGCCGTCCGGAAGGCCGTGGTGGACAGGCTGGGACTACTCCCGGAGGACCACCGCCGCCGGTTTCGCGAGGCCAGGCTGGGGCCGGAGGACCGGCCATTTTCATACGGGCAGCGGCTCAAGGACTCCGCGGCCAGATGGTTGCTGCCGAACGGGCCGGGTGGGGCGCAGGCAGTAATGGAGAAGGTGGTGTTGGAGCAGCTGATGGTGGGGCTCCCGGAACGGACTGCGGCGTGGGTGCAGTGTCACCGACCCCCGACCGTGGAGGCAGCGGTTACCCTGGCCGAGGACCATCTGGCGGTGCATCCCAGCGGGGGAGGAAGACAGCTGCGGCCAGCGGAGCGACCCACACCGGCCCCGCGACGAGCCACGCTCCCCCCGGCATACTCTCCACGGACAGCAGCAGACGGCGGCGCCATTCCCGACCCACAGGGAGTGTCTCAAACGCCAGGGCAGGCGTGCTGGAGGTGCGGGCAGCCGGGACACCTCCGGAGAGATTGCCCGCTGATGGAGGTGGGGCAGGTGATCCGGGTTGCCGGCGCTCCAGCACCCTCCCCCGGCCCGGGAGCGACGTACCGCGTTCCGGTAAGCATCCAGGGGGGTATACGCCAGGCGATGATGGATTCGGGATGTTCGCAGTCTATGATCCATCAGAGCCTGGTTCGGCCCGGGGCATTGGTGGAGGCATCGCGGGTGAGGATTAGGTGTGTGCACGGGGACATTCACGAGTATCCCATTGTGTCCGTAGAACTTAGGTTCAAGGGAAAAAAATATAGGATAAAGGTCGCGGTTAGCTCCCACCTGACGCACCCCGTAATTTTGGGAACGGATTGGGCGGGATTTAACACGCTAATGGGGCAGGCTGCGGGGGTGCGTTCACGACCGACAGGGATATGCGATACGTGTGCGGTGCTCAGCGGTGACGCGAGGTCGTCCGACGCTGCCGAGGGGGAGGGGGAACCGGCGGAGCCTCCCGTGGAGACTCCAGCGGTTCCCGAGTTCCGCTCCATGGAAGATTTTCCACTCGAGCAGTCTCGTGACGATACTCTACGCTCAGCCTACGACCAAGTGATAAAAATTGATGGTCAACTGGTGCGCCCTGACGCAGCACAGTCGTATCCGCACTTTTCGTTGATTAGGGACAGACTGTATAGAGTGAGTCGTGACACTCGGACGGGGGAGGAAAACACCCAGTTGCTGGTGCCGAAAAGCCGCCGGGAAATGATTTTCCAGGCGGCTCACTATAATCCGATGGCGGGTCACATGGGATACGGGAAGACACTAGACCGGATAATGACCCGATTTTATTGGCCAGGCATCCGGGGAGACGCGCGCCGCTGGTGTGCGTCCTGCCCGGAATGTCAGTTAGTCAATTCACCAGCCATTCCGAGGGCCCCGTTGCGGCCTCTACCTTTGGTGGAGGTTCCGTTCGAGCGAATCGGCATGGATTTAATCGGGCCATTTTACCGGAGCTCACGCGGATATCGCTTTGTGTTGGTCCTCATGGATTACGCAACACGATATCCGGAGGCAGTGCCATTGCGCAATATCTCTGCAAAGAGCGTCGCGCAGGCTCTGTTTCAGGTCATCTCCCGGGTTGGAATCCCGAAAGAGATTCTAACAGACCAGGGCACTTCGTTCATGTCGCGCACACTGAGAGAACTTTACGGGTTACTAGGCATTAAGTCGGTCCGCACAAGCGTGTACCATCCCCAGACTGACGGGTTGGTGGAACGTATGAATAGGACACTGAAGTCTATGATCCGTAAATTTATTAGCGAAGATGAACGTAATTGGGACCAATGGCTTGATCCTCTGTTGTTTGCAGTCCGGGAGGTCCCCCAGGCCTCCACAGGGTTTTCTCCCTTTGAACTTTTGTTTGGCAGATCACCAAGAGGGGTGCTGGACCTTATTAAAGAAAGCTGGGAGGAAGGTCCGAGCCCCGGCAAGAACGAGATCCAGTACGTCCTGGACCTGAGAGCAAAGCTCCACACACTGGGGAGGATGTCACGGGAGAATTTGCTCCAGGCCCAGGAACGACAACAACGGCTGTACGACAGAGGAGCCAGGCTGCGAGAATTCACACCGGGAGAAAAGGTACTTGTATTACTTCCTTCTTCCAACTCGAAACTCCTGGCTAAGTGGCAAGGGCCCTTCGAGGTCACACGCCGGATGGGGGACGTCGATTATGAGGTGGTGCGGTCTGACAGGGGCGGTGCTACACAAATATACCACCTCAACCTCCTGAAAGCCTGGAGGGAGGTGGAGTCTGTTTCTCTGGTGTCCACAGTATCAGAAAGAGAGGACCTGGGGCCGGAGGTGCCAAAAGCGGTCAATCCCACCCCGCTCCCGTGTGAGGCCCGGCTCTCTGAGGACCAGAGGGCAGACGTGGCCCAGTTGCAGAAGCGGTTTGCTGATGTGTTCTCCCCCCTGCCAGGCCGGACCGACCTGATAATGCACAGAATCGAGACTCCCCCGGGTGTGACTGTGAGGTCACGTCCCTACAGACTGCCCGAACACAAGAGAAAAGTGGTTCAGGAGGAATTAGCGGCTATGTTGGAGATGGGGGTAATAGAAGAGTCCAACAGCGCCTGGTGCAGCCCCATCGTTCTGGTGGCCAAGAAAGATGGGGCCGTGCGGTTCTGCGTGGACTATCGCAAGGTGAATGACGTATCACGATTCGATGCCTACCCAATGCCCCGGGTCGACGAACTCCTGGACCGGCTGGGCACTGCACGTTTCTTTACGACCCTGGATTTGACTAAGGGCTACTGGCAGATTCCCCTGTCGTCAGAGTCCAAAGAGAAAACTACTTTCTCCACTCCGTATGGTTTGTACCAATTTACCATGCTTCCCTTTGGCTTGTTCGGTGCCCCGGCCACGTTCCAGCGCCTCATGGACCGGGTGCTGCGTCCACATGCCGCATATGCGGCCGCGTACCTGGACGATGTAATCATCCACAGCACCACATGGGCGGAGCATGTGCGGCGGGTGGATGCGGTGCTGGCGTCGCTGAGGCGGGCCGGGCTCACCGCCAACCCGGGGAAGTGTGCAGTTGGACGGAGGGAGGTACGGTATCTGGGGTACCACTTGGGGGGTGGGCAGGTGCGTCCTCAGGTGGACAAGACGGAAGCTATCGCGGCCTGCCCACGCCCCAAGACAAAAAAAGAGGTGAGGCGGTTTTTGGGGCTGGCAGGTTACTATAGACGGTTCATCGCCGGCTTTGCGGACCTCACCAGCCCCTTAACCGATCTGACCCGGAAAGGTGCGTCAGATCCGGTCCAGTGGTCGGAGCAGTGCCAGCGGGCGTTTGAGACTGTGAAACAGACTCTCTGTGGGGAGCCGCTCCTCCACACACCTAACTTTTCTCTCCCTTTTGTCCTGCAGACCGACGCATCGGACAGAGGGCTGGGGGCCGTTTTGTCCCAGGAGGTGGGGGGGGTCGACCGCCCCGTGGTTTACATCAGCCGGAAGCTGTCAGAGAGGGAGGCCAGGTACAGCACGGTGGAGAAGGAGTGCCTGGCCATCCGGTGGGCGGTGGACTCCCTGCGCTACTACCTCCTGGGACGCCCATTCACCCTCTGTTCGGACCACGCCCCGCTCCAATGGCTCCACCGCATGAAGGATACTAACGCCCGGATCACTCGGTGGTATCTGGCCATGCAGCCTTTTAACTTCAAGGTGGTCCATAGGCCGGGGACGCAGATGGTCGTGGCGGACTTCCTCTCTCGCCCTCTGGAGGGAGGGGGGGGGGAGTAAGCTAGGCCGGACGGCTCCCCGGCCTAAGTCGGGCGGTGGGGGTATGTGGTGGCGGGCGTGGTTTCGGCTCGGCTGCAGAGGGAGAGAGAGGGGGAGTGGCTCGGGGAATGGTGACAGCTGGAGGTAATGAACCTCCAGCTGAGGACAATTGAAGAGATGCTTCCCCGTCTATTTAACGGGGAGACCGACCAAGCGAGCGGGGTGTTCCAGCAAGCCGGAGAAATAATAACAATAAAGACGGTTACCAACTGTGAACAGGTGTCTGTGAGTCCTTACGTTCCCCCCATAGTAACCCAGCTGTTACAGGAAGAAACCTTAGGGAGAACGTCAGAGGAGGGATCCTTCTCCCGGGATGGAAAGACTGCAATGGATGTCATGTGTACAGAATCAACAATGTAAAAGATGTACAATACATTCAATTTCTCTAACAGAAATGATACAAGTAATTGCAAGTATCAGAACAGGTGTACGGCAGGATCACTGCAGGGACGAACCACCATCCACAGATGCTTCTGTGGGGAGGGAGAGCAGAAAGATGTTGGTTTATGATGACAGTAATATGAATCATATTTAAAGTAATAATGATGGCAGCAGCAGGTGTCAGCAGAGCCATGCCAGGAGTCAGAACCGGGGTCCGCACGAAACTATGATCCATGGAGACCTGCTAGGCGAGAAAGCACAAAAAAACTCCCGGAAAGAAGCTTAATTAGTGTACATTAACAAAACATGGATGATTGTGGAAGGAGAGAGTGAGCGTGTGAGAGTGAGAGAGGGGCTCGGTGTGTCCTAAGAAGTCCCCCGGCAGTCTAAGCCTAGAGCAGCTTAACTAAGGGCTGGTCCAGGCTAACCTGAGCCAGCCCTAACTATAAGCAATATCAAAGAGGAACGTTTTAAGCTTTATCTTAAATGAACTGACCGAGTCTGCCCCCCGGACTGAAAGTGGAAGCTGGTTCCACAAAAGAGGAGCTTGATAACTGAAGGCTCTGGCCCCCATCCTACTTTTTAAAACTCTAGGAACCACAAGTAGCCCAGCATCTACGGAACGCAGATGCCTTGTAGGGCAATACGGTGTAACAAGCTCTTTAAGATAAGACAGTGCCTCACCAGCAAGTGCCTTGTAGGTGAGGAGAAGTACCTTAAATTCTATTCTTGATTTAACAGGAAGCCAGTGCAGAGAAGTTAACACAGGAGTTATATGATCCCATTTCTTTGTTCTTGTTAATACACGTGCTGCAGCATTCTAAATCAGCTGGAGAGGTTTAAGCGATTTACAAGAGCAGCCTGATAACAAAGAATTACAGTAATCCAGTCTAGAAGTAACAAATGCATGAACTAGTTTTTCTGCATCACTTTGAGACAGGAAGTTTCTGATTTTCGATATATTACGTAGATGAAAAAAGGCAGTCCTTGAAGTCTTCTTTATATGAGAGTTGAAGGACATATCCTGGTCGAAGAGAACTCCAAGATTTCTGACGGTGCTGTATCCATAGAGACTGTATCACGTGACAGCTGACTTCGAAGGCGCTCTGAGCCTATCATGATAACTTCGGTTTTTTCCAAGTTTACCATCAGGAAGTTGCAGGTCATCCAAGTTTTGATGTCTCCAAGACAATCCTGAAGTCTAACAAGCTGGTTGGTGTCTTCTGGCTTGATCGATAGATACAGTTGAGTATCGTCTGCATAACAATGGAAGTTTATGCTGTGTTTTCTGATAACGTCGCCCAAAGGAAGCATGTACAGGGTAAATAGAATCGGTCCAAGCACAGAACCTTGTGGAACTCCGTGACCAACATTGGTGGTCCTTGATGATTCGCCGTTCACAAACACAAACTGGGATCGATCCGATAAATAAGATTTAAACCAGCTGAGTGCAGTTCCTTTGATGCCAATCAAGTGTTCCAGTCTCTGCAGCAAGATACGGTGATCGATGGTGTCCAATGCAGCACTGAGGTCCAGCAATACAAGGAAAGAGACAAGTCCTTGGTCCGATGCAAGTAGAAGATCATTTGTAATTTTCACCGGTGCCGTTTCTGTGCTATGATGCATTCGAAATCCTGACTGGAAATCCTCGAACAAAGCATTGTTTTGTAGAAAGTCACATAATTGATTCGTGACAGATTTCTCAAGGATCTTAGCGAGGAAGGGAAGATTAGAGATGGGTCTGTAGTTAGCCAACACCTCTGGAGCTAGAGTAGGTTTCTTAAGAAGAGGTTTAATTACAGCTACCTTGAAGGACTGTGGTACATGTCCTGTCAACAAAGACAGATTCATAATATCCAGTAGGGATGTGCTAATTAACGGAAAAACTTCCTTAAGCAGCTTAGTTGGAATCGGGTCCAGGAGAAAAGTGGAAGAGTTGCATTTCAAGATTGTAGAAGTCAGTTGATCAAGGTTGATGGGTTAAGAAACCATTCAAGTAGGTATCAGGGCCCACGGCTGCATCCAAGGATCCTACATCCGAGGACGGGTCGGCTCCGTTTGGGGGCAGGAGACCATCAATTTTCTCTTTGATAGTCAGAATCTTATTATTGAAGAAGTTCATAAAGTCGTTACTACTGAGGTCCACAGGAATACACGGCTCGACAGCGCTGTGACTCTCTGTCAGTCTGGCTACAGTGCTGAAGAGAAACCTGGAGTTGTTTTTATTTTTCTCGATTAATGATGAGTAATAAGATGCTCTTGCCTTACGGAGAGCCTTCTTATATGTTTTAACGCTAGCCTAGATCCTTCTGATTTGGTGGAACGCCATAACCGCTCAAGTTTCCGCACAGTTTTCTTTAAGTTCCGGGTTTGAGAGTTATACCAAGGAGCGAACTTCCTTCTTGTTGCCATTCTTCTTTTGAGGGGAGCAATACCGCTGAATTCGTGTATTTTCCTGTCCAAATACGGGGAGGCGGCAGCGACGAGCGGCTCCTCCAATCGGATTGCGCAATCCCTCATAAACCCGGGTTGAGCGGCTCGTGTTTTTGCTCAATTTCAGCATGTGTAATTAATGTCTCTATACTATATGTCACCAATGTAATGTTCGTACAGTTGTATCACATGTCCTCACACCCCATAGCCTGGGTCCTGTATTTCACGTATTTTAGTCTTGTTAATCTGACGTAACGCCGCAGTGAATATGCGGTAAGGGAGGCAGCTGGACTGTCAGACTGTCAGACTTCCTGCTTTTCTCAGCTGGAGGCTGAGTCAGTACCTCCGTCTCCCGTGTGTGAGGACACAGGCTCCTTCTGCTGTTGTTTTTCTTCACGTACTACCGACAGATGGCATAGTTAGCATGTGCTAGCTAAAACAGTCGAGTAGCTATGTCAAGTGCACATCATCAGTCCTTTAAGACTGAAAATATAGAGTCTGAATCGGACCGACCAAAGACCAGCAATAATGTTTCATTGGTGTAAAGAGGACTTTTACACCAAAGTCATAGAGATGTTTGTCCAGAAGTAA
The DNA here is from genome assembly GCF_949316345.1 of Pungitius pungitius. Taxonomy (NCBI): domain Eukaryota; kingdom Metazoa; phylum Chordata; class Actinopteri; order Perciformes; family Gasterosteidae; genus Pungitius; species Pungitius pungitius. The sequence goes on from NC_084904.1 coordinate 11,457,033, forward strand.
AGGTAAGAGCATGCAGACGCTGCTGTACACGACAGAAAATCAAAAGACCAGCCCTATTTTAATAATATTTGAAAAAATATAAAATATTTAAGCAATAATGTACGAGTCAACTCCTCCTCGTCTCTGCTCGGGTACGAGCCGAGTCGAACCGAACCGGGAGAGAAAAAATAGAGTCCTGTTGTTAATTTAAACTCCGCGTTACTTTTCTCGTCCCATCCAAAATATCCATTAACGAAAAAAGAAACGTTTAAAAAAGCTATTTTGTTGTGCCGCCTAGTTCTAGCTTCTGCGTTTTCAGACAAACGCAAAGACACAAGAGGCCCTTGCGGCCCTTGCATGTATTTTCACCCCCTCTTGCGTGTGTCACTGCGGTCAACTCAGCCGACACTTGAATTTTAGTGCACGTTTATGCTGACATTTACGGTATTGAGCAAGTAACCGGAATAAAACCTATTTTATCAAATATTCTGGACAATGACTGAAGTATGTGAGTTAAGGACGTGTCTGAATACTCTTGTACAGTAAATGCAATATTTTTACTGTACATTTTTAAAGATTTCTCCAAAGTAAAAGCCCTATAATTGCAAGTTCAAAAGCACCATTTCGCAGTTTGGACTGCAATAAATACAGATTTAGCAATAATTCCAGGCAAAGACAAATGTACCTGTGTTAAGCACCTCTGTGACTACTACCATGGTGAATTTCAAGCATTGATACTGTAGAGATTTTAAAATATCTTCAAAGTAAAAGCCCTATAGAAATTAAAACTGTTGAATAAAGACCAGACAATGACCAGAATAAAATAACAACTTACCCAGTTTGTGAGAGCAGGCCCCGGACCGGGTGGTTTTTTGGCAGCGCACATCGCACAGTTTGATTCTGAGTCAAACACTTGTATACAAACACAAATTTTAGATCTTGAACATTACAAAATCAATATATAACCTGGAAGATTTCTTACTCACCAAATCCTTTAAGTATTTTCAGAGCCAACTGCTGGCGCTGATGTGACATCTCTGTCATGATACCCTGACTGGGCGAACCCAGGTGCTGGAACCCAGAGAAAAGACAGGTAAGTCGTGGGAGAGTGTACAGGTTTATTGTGCCGGTGCGGCAGACAGGGACTTGGCTTGGACGAGGTCCGGGCTCGAGGATGGTTGACGGCTCGACTGGAGGTCCTAACCCGGTTAATGAGAGAGGCCGCGGCTGCCGGCCTCCTGATACCGCTTGGCAGGAGGTCCCCACTGGCATGCTCCTGAAGCAGTTTCCTGAGGCACGAGAACAATGGTTAGTTTAAATAGAAAAGGCAAGGCAGGACAAGACAAAGCTTGGCTGGGGCCCGGCGAGTCGACGTTGAATGGCAACGAACTGACGACGGCACGGGGTTTTGCAGCTCCTTAAGAGGAGGTGAGGTGACGAGGGTGATTGACTGCAGCTGGTGGGAAGAGTGGAGCAGAGCTGGCGGGGGAGGAGTCCGACAGGGGCAACATGACAATCTCTTCTGTTGTGGTGTCAAAGTCCATGTTTGGAATATTTGGAAAGGCCTCCATGACTTTCTTTGCCATCTAAAGAATGGCAGAGAGTTACGTTTCAGCAATTGTAAATTCTGTTAAGCCAACTAAAATCCAACATGTTGAAGATATGAAAACATTAATCTCACCAAGAATACAACCAACCCACAGCTATTTCCATCTTGCTGCACTGGGTGTTGCATAACTTATGAAAGTAAATCTGTGCCATCGGGGGTTGAAATAAAAAGGTGATTGAATTTCTAGCACTGAATATTTATGCATTGAAATTATGTACCTGAATGTTTTTCAACATTAAAACAGCGCAAAAAAATTCAACCTAAAAAAATTCAACCTTTTTCTTTCAAGATCAGATTTACTGTGTCACAGAGATGGAGGCTACAATATTCAACCCAAAAAATGTCAACCTAAGGAAGAGCAATCGATTCAAGATTCAAGATCAGGAGCGTGCGTCAAGCTAAAGGAGCGAGCACCCAAAACACCTTCGGCTTCGGATTGTAGCCATGTCCAATAATAACGGGGCTTTAACTCTTCTTCATGTCATCAGTGTGGTTTGTGTCTGTAAGATTCCGTAATAGACAGCTGACATTTGTACATTAACAGACTGTATTGAACATGACATGAACTAAGCGGAAGTTAAACGAGAGCGTACAGCCGCTCAGAATACGCCTATTCTTCTTGTTTTGAATTAATTTAATGATGCTGAGATCCTTCGACAAGCTGTTAGGAGTGATTGGCAGAGTTTTGAATCCAGGAACGCGCTTGAAGAGGCACATGAGCCGCTGTAGTGGAGGGGGAGGGCAGCGGCTTTAACGGAGCGTGCAGAGCGTGCGCGTTAACAACGTTAATTAGTTGTTTGTCGTTAATTACGTACATTTTTTTAACGCATGCGCAGTGTGACAAATTATTCAGGTCCGGAAAGAACCTCTTCCTCTAGGGAATGCACTTCATCCTATACAACACATTACTGCCACCTGCAGGCTGGGGGGGGGGGGGTGCTAGCGGTTTTCTTTCTCATCGTTTTCCATTCTAATTGCCGCGCTCGACTTCAAGGTGTAACTTTTATTATTGTTCGGTCTGAAACGGCGCGCCCAGTGACGGATGGTGCAGCAGTATTGTTGTTCGGGTGGAAATCAGGAGAAATTCGGGAGAAAGGTCGGTCCGGGAGATTTTCGGGAGGGGCTTTGAAATTCGGGAGGGTTGACATGTCTGGTCATCGCAGCCCTGGACCATCAGGAGCACAAACTCGTTTTGTCGCAGCAGAGTGGCATAAACTGCAGAGGCTGGAGACCCTTCTAGAGCCATGCAGGGAAATCAGTCTGTAACTTATCAAATAACATTGATTTGATTATTTTCTGGAATGAATTAAACCAAGTCAAATATCAATAACATGTAAAAACAATTTTATGTAAAAAATAATAATGATGATAACAGTGGCGGCGCTCCGTACACGCACATCACGCGCTGCGCGTAGGGCACCAAGTGTCTGGGGGGGCACCAAAAAATCTGGGACGGGAAAAATCATCACAGTAGGCTACTAGTATAAATAACAAATAAAATATGTCTAAAGCATGCTAATATGCAAATTCAATACAAAGTCAAAAAGTAATAGGCCTAGACCAAATTAGTGGAGAAAAAGGGGAACCTCCTGTGCGGCCCCCCCCTCCCCCCACCTCCCAGTGGTCTGTTCCATTATGCCTCAAATCTCAAATGTGACAGACAGCTTTGAAACGGCTTCGAAAAGGCATCAAGAGTCGGGGGCGGAAAAAAGAAGAAAGAAGAGACAGCGGGATGATGCTCGCGCGTCGCTCTCAGCTAAGACAATGTTTTAAATCAGGGATCCCCGAACTTTGTCTCGTGAGGACCGTTGCTAGCGGTCACCGGGCGGCCGGCTGCACACATGTACTCGCCTCATAATGTCCGCACGGACCGCCGTGGGCCGTATTCGGTACTCGTCCGGGGGCCGCCCGAAGTTTCTGTTACCGTTACCGTTTCTGTTATCATTTGTTTTTTATGTTATCATTTAAGTTTTTGCATAACAATCGGCTTCAAGCGGCATATCCCAATCTGTGGACTCTCCCTGTCACAGTTGCCTCTGCTGAGCGAAGCTTTTCAAAGCTCAAACTAATCAAAACGTACCTGCGCTCATCAATGGGGCAGGAACGTTTAAGTTGTCTGGCTGTCATCAGCATCAATGGGACGTGGCTCAGAAACTGTCATATGACCTGAGAGCTGATTTTGCAGCTAGGAAATGCAGGCGTGTGCCTCTGTAGGGCCTTTGACAACTGATGGTAGTGAAAATGTTTGTAATATTGTTCTATCGGATAGCAGAATGGTCTCTTTTATAGAGATGGTAAAGTAAATTCTACTGTGCAGTTTGCACTTTATTATTATTATTTGCACTTATGTATATTATTTACTGAAGAAATGTGCACATTATTACTTACACGGTTATATACTTGAATACTTTCTGCGTTTACAATGTTCACTTCCAAATCTGTGTTTTTAGTAATTGTGGTGGTATTTGGTATTTATAATTTATAATTTTATCTTTTATATAATTTATTTCTTTTCATGTTTGTTTATGTAAATTATTTATGTTTAGAAGTTATTTGGGGAATAAAGAGAACCTAACTAAGACATTCTGAATGGTTGTTATTCCTTTGGTGGTGGTGGTTGGTTGGTTCGTTGGTTGGGGGGGGCACCACCAAGCATTTGTGCTTAGGGCACCCAAATGGCTAGCGCCGGCCCTGGATGATAATAATAATTATTATTATTATTTATCTGTGTCCTGTTATTTATCTTTAGTATGCATTTCAGAAAGAAAAAATGGTTAGGATTAAGGTGTAATTGCAAATAGTGATTAATCATGATTAATCCACTGAAAATTCTGATTAATTTGATTAAAATGTTTAATCATTATATAGCCCTAATTAAAACTAGTTGCAAATAGTTAAACTGACTAAACTTTAACACACCCGATGGGCAAAAATTAGGTGCAAAAGAAAAAACCCAATATCCAGATTTAACAAGCTCACACATAAATAAACATGCGGTTCTCTTTAGCTAAAATCCTGATCATGACAGCTGTACGGGGTGAAATGTGTATTTATCATACTGTACTGACTCTCGCTAATGAAGCTCTGGACAATGTGCTTTTCAGGCTACTGTCGGCCGTAGCCTACGCCGAACAAAAACCACACAATCGCTGTCCCAAAAACAACAACAGCTCCCGCGTCCTCTAACTTAAACCCACCCCCAAACATCATAGGTGGCACTAGGATGAGTGACATAAACATTGTGAGCGCTTCACTGAACTTCCCAAACTTTGTGAAGTGCAACCCCGCTCACAGAACATGAAAACAACAGTCCGTTACTCTATCCCCCCCCTTAAAGTCCCTCGCCCACGAGGGGGCAAACAAAATCTCTCAGGTGGCTAGGGGCCTCCGGTCCCTCTGGGGCCGCCTCTGTCCCTGGGAAGGAGGATGGTTAGGGCTACAGTCAGAGGATGGGGAGCCCGAGCCAGGGGCCTCAAGTCCAACATGTGCTGGGCAAGGTGAGACACTGGGTTCATCAGGAAGTGTTTGGGGAGTTGCCAGTGTAGCGGCCCGCCCTTCTTGTGCCCCACACTCCTGCTGTTGTGGATTTGTTGCGCCCCTGTAGGGGGCCAGCCTGTCCCGGTGCACGGCAACTCTTCTTCCTTGCAGTGGCAGCTGGACCCTGTACACTACCTCTCCCAGTCTCTCCAGAACCCGACAAGATCCCACCCACTCACTATCCAGTTTTGGGAACCTTCCCTTCTTCTTCTGCGGGCTATACACCCAGACCAGTTCCTCGACCTCAAAATGCCTCCCTCTGGCGTGAATGTCATAGTTCCTCTTTTGCCTCACGCCTGCAATGCGGAGCTGATTCCTGGCAAACTCATGGGCAGAGTCCAAGCGATCCTGGAGTTTCCTCGCATATTCAAGCCCCGGAGGACCTGCACAGGCATCGGGGTTTCCCTACCATCATCTCAGCGGGCGTCCGAATCTCACTGCCAAGCATGAGGATGGTAGGCGAGCAGGAAGTGGAATCCTGTACAGCAGATCTGTACGCCATCAGCACAAGAGGAATGTGGTCATCCCAGTCACGTTGGTGTTTAGCCGTTGCTGTGGCCAGCTGCTGCGCCAGCGTGCGGTTGAACCTTTCATCCAGTCCATCGCTGGGTGGGTGGAGTGGTGTAGTGCGAGGCAAGTTTTTCACACATGGCAGCGAAGACATGGGACTCAAAATTCCTGCCCTGGTCTGTGTGGATAATTTCGGGTGCCCCAAATATATGGAATGCTGTTTTATTCAAAATTAAATAAATGAATAAATACACGGTAATGCATAATGACACTGCATTTCATAATAAATATATGAATAAATACACGGTAATGCATAATGACACTGCATTTCATAATAAATAAATGAATAAATACACGGTAATGCATAATGACACGGTAATGCATGATGACACGGTAATGCATAATGACACAGTATTTCATTTCACGTTCTTATATGCAAATCAGGGGGCGTGGCTATCTATCACATTCAGAACAGACAACAGAGATAGCATGCTAGCATTAGCGGATCAAATCGATCAACATGAGTTATCTGCAGATACTATTTTGACACATATTGAGGGTTTTTTGGAAATACTATGGCTTGCGGTTCCCACTTCGGCAGCTCTAGACTGCGGTCAACTCAGCCGACACTCCGATATCCGTGGTAAACTCAGCCGACACTTGAATTTCAGTGCACGTTTATGCTGACTTTTACGGTATTTGAGAAATGGTGCTTTTGAACTTGCAATTATAGGGCTTTTACTTTTTTTTTTTTGAAATCTCTAAAAATGTACAGTAAAAATATTGCATTTACTGTACAAGAGTAGTCAGACTGGTCCCTAACTCACATACTTCAGTCATTGTCCAGAATATTTGATTAAATAGCTTTTATTCCGGTTACTTGCTCAATACCGTAACTGTCAGCATAAACGTGCACTGAAATTCAAGTGTCGGCTGAGTTGACCACGGATATCCGAGTTTCGGCTGAGTTGACCGCAGTCTAGAACTGCCGAAGTGGGAACCGCAAGCCATAATATTTCCAAAAAAAACTCAATGTGTCAAAATAGTATCTGCAGATAACCCATGTTGATCGATTTGATCCGCTAATACTAGCATGCTATCTCTGTTGTCTGTTCTGAATGTGATAGATAGCCACGCCCCCTGATTTGCATATAAGAACGTGAAATGAAATACTGTGTCATTATGCATTACCGGGTCATTATGCATTACCGTGTATTTATTCATTTATTTAATTTTGAATAAAACGGCATTCCATACAAATATGCTGAACATTCCTCCCACCAGAGCGTCCACTATAGTCTCTGCCTCCTGGTATGGGAGGCTATATGCCTCGGGCCACTTAGTAAAATAGTCCATGGCAGTGAGGATGTACCGGTTGCCTTTATCTGTGCGGGGAAATTGTCCGAGGACATCTATGCCCACCCTCTCCATGGGGCATCCGGCTGGAAACTGTTGAAGTTGGGCGTGAGATCTGCCTGCAGGCCCCTTACGTGCAGTACAGCTGTCGCAGTGGTGGCAGTAGTCCTCCACATCCTGCCTGTGCTGGCCCTAGTAGAATTCCTGACGGAGGCGGCGGAGGGTCTTATTGAGCCCAAAATGACCAGATCCCGGAGCTCCGTGCATTGCGCGAAGCAGCGTCTCTTTTAACGCCTTGGGAACTACCACCTGCCACTGCAGCTCTCCGGTCGCTAGCTCTTTCCAGCCCCTCTGCAGCACCCCCTCCCACAGGCGAAGGGCTTAAAACATTGACCCTTTGTCCCTTTGTGGCTCGGGAACACATGGCAACCTGTTCCATGGGTGGTCGCTGCTGGGCCCCCACCCAAGTAAGCACTGGCCTTATGTCCACATCTTCCTCTTGTCGCGTCGACCGCTGTCAGCACATGGACTGTTGCGGCACATTTAACAACGGTTTGCAGCCGCTCTTTTTCCTGCCACTGTCTTTTATCACAGTAGCTACATTCATCCGTGCTGCAGGGCCGGCGTAAAAGCGCGTCAGCATTTCTGTGGCGTACCCCTGGTCTGTGGATAACAGTAAAATCATAGGCTTGTAGTTCCTCAATCCAGCGAGCCAGCTGACCTTCTGGCTCTTTAAAAGACATGAGCCACTCCAAGGCATGGTGGTCAGTCCGACTGTGAAGTGGAGGCCCCCCAAGTAATACTTGAAATGTCTGATGGCACTGACTACGGCAAGCAGTTCCCGCCTCGTGACACAGTAGCGTCGTTCAGTCTTGTTGAACTGTCTGCTTTGAAAGTCTTGCATTTGAGTCCTCCCTCAACCTGCACCAGCAGCGCCTCCGTGACACCATTAGTCTTTCAAATGTGGCGGGGGCACAACGGATTTAGATTTAACATTTATATATAACATTTAACATTTATATTTAACATTTACATTTATATTTAGCATTTATATTTAGATGTAACATTTATATATAACATTTAACATTTACATTTAACATTTATTATTTAACAACTTTGTGTTACTGCCAAACATTGTACTTGGAAAAGTTGTTGCATGTATTTACATGATTTTGTCTCTAAATGTTTGAAAAAGTGACATGTGAATATTGTCCTGCTTTTTTTATTCATATGATAACGCTAAATGTACGAAAACTGCACAGGATTTTAGAACGTGCAACATTTTACAAACGGCGCCCCATAAAAATCAGGCAACTGTCGGCTGTAGCCTACGCCGAACAAAAACAACGCAATCACTCTCCCAAAAGCAACAACAGCTCCCGCGTCCTCTCATTTAAACCCACCCCCAAACATCACCACAACACGTCGCCATAGGTGACACTAGGATGAGTGACATAAATATTGTGAGCTCTTCACTGAACCCTGCTCACAGAACATGAAAACAACAGTCGGTTACAATACTTATTTAAATTGAGCATGCTGTGATGTGTAACATCCTCATTAAAGCTTTTATTTTGAAAAGAGGCGCGGCTCCAGCTACCTAACGTGACAACGAGGATGGACGTGTGTGTGGACGTTACGTTGCAAAAGCCGGTTCAGCGAAGAGCAAATGGGTCGGCGGGTGCACGTTACCGGTTACTGGGTTTTCAGGGTGTCCTCATCGCTTAGTGTAGCCCTTCATTTAAGACGCGTTTAGTTTGAACCCAGGAGGATTTATAACGCAATCGCTGATATTGGTTTAGTCAAAAGTGAACGGTATTGATCACCTTTCACTATGACCACGACGGAGGCCACCACTGCAAATTCAAAGGGAGCCTCGGGTGGGCAAGACTATGCTCTGACACCTTTACATCAAAGCAAAATGATCACCGCGAGCAGCGTGCACGCGCTGACGCAGAGACCCACGTGGAGTGGGCGGCTGGACTTCATCCTGGCCACGGTGGGGTATGCGGTGGGATTGGGCAATGTGTGGAGGTTCCCCTACCTGTGCTACAGCAGCGGTGGAGGTAAGTCGCTCTGTGCCGTCAAGGATGTTCGCTCTTGTGGTCCTGATTCATTTGCGAGAAATGCATTTAAATGTTATATATGTGTCTTTACAGGTGAACAGCCCTCTATCTATTTTACGTAGGCTACTTGAGCGTGTTTTGCTGGATCAAAATAAATATATTAATTTATATATATATATATATATATATATATATATATATATATATATATATATATATATATATATATATATATATTTGCCTCTCATGTTTATGTACAATAAAGTGTCCAACGCATATTTTTCATTATGACCATAGCACTTCAACTAACTAACTTCAAATTACACGTTTGTTACCAAAGACAAAGAAAATTAAAAAAGGTTTATGGCTGAGCTGTGTGTAGCTTTTGGATTAAGCTTGTGAACCTAAATAAGCAGCCACAGAGTGTAAATAAGGCAAGTTGTAATAACCATCATGTCCCAATGATAAGTCAAACAACGACTTTACCTTGATGTTCCTGTCTTACTATTTTGACTGAAGACCTTTTGTTGAACAATAGTCCCAGTCATAACCACATGGGCTCATAACAAGTTTGTCCACCATACGCCTATCCTCAAAATTCAAAAATGAAGCACATGTGTGGTTTTTTTTATCATCACAGCAAACTTCCATTCTGTAACCACTTGTGCAAAATCATGCAGAGTGACCATGCACAGTCTGTCATACATTCTGACTGGTGATTTGACATGATCCACATTTTAGAAGGAGGTAAACTGTTTTCTCTTCAGCTGTTCAATGAACACGGGAAAATGAACATTCCTTTTACAGATACGTTCTACAGGAAGAGCAAGCTCTCAGTCATGCAACATTGTCTGGAATGTAAATGTGAATGGCTCAGCATTTCGGCACAGCATCCTGAGCTCGTTGTGATAGCCTAACCCACATATGTAAAACTTGCGGGCCACAGACGGCCCGCCGGGGCGTCCAGTGCAGCCCGAACCTGAAATGAGTTTGACACCCCTGGTCTAACCTATATTTTCATTGACAGCTTTCTTTGTAGATCAAAAAGCATGCAACTTTAAACCAGTAGTAAGTCAGATCAATGGTCTTTCCAAAAATAAACAATATGTGTTTTTTGAGAATTAGATACATCAATTCAGCTTTTTTTAAAGTCACTAGAAACCTGTTATAGAGTAAATGGTCCACTTAAATAATTACACAGCAACTGACACATCCGGATTGCACCTATCTAACATAACCATTTGTTCTCTCTGGTTTTTCTGGTTCAGGTGCTTTCATGGTCCCTTATCTCACCATGGTGCTCCTGTGTGGCATTCCTCTGCTCTTCATGGAGTTTTCTATCGGGCAATACACTCGCTTAGGGCCAGTGCATGCTCTTGCCAAAATCTGTCCCTTGTTAAAAGGTGAGTGACTCTGCAGGCCAAAGCCTCCTGCGGAACGGCTCTTGCCATTTCAGAAATTTTCATTGAACTTCACAGTTTTGAGTCCTTTTTGCTATTGAAGTATGTTTACCAGGTGTGATACATGGCCAACACTGTGTACCATGCCCAAATGATCAGACATGTATACTTACTTTATTGAAGATGAAATAGCAATATGAATCTTACTAAAATCCATTCTTGAACATATCGCCTCCCAAACAATGAATTATTAAGCCAAAATTCCAGAAATGCAATAGGTATGTAAACAAAGAGAACTGGTTTTGAACTAGATTTTTCCCAGAGACAAAAAATCTGGATGATTTCATTAAAGGGCGACACATTCCTGTGTATTCAAATTAATTGAGACAAAACACGGGCCAAATAGATCATTTGTTCAGCCATACAATAGCTGTTGACAAAACAATGTTTTTTATCGTCCGAGTTGAAAAATAAAATATTTAGGGAAGTAACACATCTTGCCAAATGGATTGAGGAATTGCGGTGCTGCACCGACAGGCAGCGATGATGGCTTTATTAAATATAATATAGAAGTAAACATGAAAGGGAGCACTCGTTACTGCAAGCGTTGCACATCTACATTTACACAAAGTAAAGTCCACGTTTCAGTAGATCCTTCTACAACCCCTTCACCCTCTCTGGAGTGACGACGGGCATCTCTGGAGGCAGGTGTTTTGTTCAGGACCTGCGAAAACACAGTTTAGCGCTAATTAGTTGTTTAAAACAGTTCTGCAATCAGCAACACCGCAGACCGAGCATTGAGCTCCTGCTGAACACGCATGTTTTGAATGGGCACTGAACTATTACTTCTGATTTACAGTACATATTACAGTAAAGTGGTGTTTCTGCTCTGTTATTCTGGGCTTGTTGTTGGTTATGTTTGTTTGTTTGGACACAAAAACAAAATCCACTGAAATTTGGTGAGATTTAAGCAATGCGTCCTGAAGCCAGTGAGGTTCTAACTGTAAAACGGGGAATATAATCTATTTCTTAATAATATGACTTTCATAAACACACTCAATGTTTTCATCACCCTCTGCACTTAATTGAATGACATGATTCTCCATGCTTATCTGTCTCAGATTCAGTTAGGATTCAAATGCATACTAAACATTGGAAAATTCTGTGTTCTTTTTCAAATGAATGGTTTCCTGTCTGATAAATGGATTGTTTTTACCTGTTGATGGATGGGATCTTGTCAAGTGAAAAATACAATCACTGCTTTAAATGAATGAAATTAAATTTAAATTTAATGGAAATGAAAGACAATACCATTAAATCAACTGAACTATTAACTCAATAACCATACCTTAAAAATAATTAAATGGGTTCACCCATGTCTACATCTGTCCTTTAAACAAATTGAAGATGTGGATAAGTTTACTGGGTTGATAATTTAAAGGTTTACAGTGCCTATTGACCAGAGAGCCCAGCCATCAACAACCAATACTTATCGCTGTGAATATGAATGCTTTCTGTCTTGTTCTAACCTAAGATTTTTCTCCATAGTTTTCTCATCTCCTAAAAGAGAGATTATCTACCCGATCAAAACGTATGGGTCCTTCCCTTGATTTATCACTCATTTCTTCCTGGTTAATGTGCTGTGCTAAGCAAAGGGACGAAAGCAGGTAGTTTTTTTTCTCTATGTTCTTTTGAAATATTTCCCGGTGCCACTTGGTGTAGTTTACTGTGATGTACATGTGATCTGTGTCTAACTCACTGCACCACGCTTAATCGCAGCATACACATGTTTCATTTTAATGGGTTGAATTGGTTGTAAATGACTCCGCCAGTGTGTCTCTTGTGGAGCAGTCAGCCACGTGAGACAGAATATACATTGAGACAGGCAAGCAGGCAATAACAATGGAAGGAGCACTTATGGTGGACCATACAAAGTGGTTCTAGCTGACCCCAGAGCTCAGATGAGTTTCCTTTGGTTCGGTCATTAAGATTAGGTCTACACAACTGTTTTTCAGCCGCCTCTCCTTCCATTTTAACAGCTAGTCACCCTGGACCCGGTGGAGCATGGCATTCCTGTCTACAACCAGTGGAAAACATGTTTTCACCAAGCACCGTTTTTATTTTTTATATTGTTATATTGAGAGCCATTTGTTTAAAAAAAAAAACGGTATTGCTGTCAGTGGAAAAACATTCCTCTATTATTTCTTGAGTTTTAAAGATGATAAGATGAGGCAACATATCAAGAATGTGGATATTTGAGCTTCAAGTTTTATTTATGTACAAATAATTTAATGATAATAAATAAATAATAGTAGCAAGCTCATCTCAAGTGTGGAAGTGGGAGGAGGCAGAAAGCCGACTGGCTTATTTGAAGCCTCCACCCAAATAATATTTAATTACTACAAAATTTTAGAGAACATGAAATTAGCTAAGCTATGAATACATAAAGGTATTAGCAATAGCAATACTTTACAAACAAATCAAAAAAGTGTAATGATATGCTGATATGATATGTTGGACATTTTGAACTTTTCAATTTATTTGTTTTCTTTTGGAAAATGTCAAACAGTTGGAGGGTAAATATGTAGCTGCAGCTTTGCTTAGCGTTACAACTGGAAAAAGCTTGACTGGAAGCACAGCTCGGCACAAAACACAATATGAATGAACGACCATTAGCTAATATGTGTATCTGGACTATTTCTAGACCAGAACTAGTTGTCTGACAAACTATTAACTCCTGTTAATTTGCTTGAGAAATATAATACCAACAGTCTTGTTCCATTTCTTTGGTTTCTAGTCCTTGCTAAGCTAAGCTAGCTCCAGCTTGATATTAACCAAACATGACAGACCTTCACGGCAAGTCAAGCACATTTGCTTCTGTGCCTCTTCCTGCTCAAGAAGTCCCGATTGTTAGCTCGATTCCCTTATGCGGAGAAAGGTGATAATAACAGAAAAACCCTTATGGAACACACCCCAAACTCTGATGCACAGCTAAGAACCACAGGTGCTAAAGCCTGAGGGAGAGCCTTGATCTTTACACACTTGGTGAAGAGCCTGATATGTAATTACAGGTCCAAATGACGTAGTGGAATGTTTAATCCCTGGCTCCAGGAATGCCTTTTGTCTGGGGCCGAGTTTGCGTGAATTCATCTTGGTCCCCACTAACCAGAGATTAACCGACCCCTCTCTGTTGGATACGCAAACCTTTGATCCTTGGGCACAAATGCATTAAAAAGAGTCCATATAACAGACGGCATGATTTGTGTGGATCCGTCTCTCACTTTGTGTCCTCCCTGCACCACCTCTCACTCTGCAGGTGTTGGTGTGGCCACAGTTGTCATCTCCTTTGTGTTCTCCACATACTACAATGTGCTCATGAGCTGGGCCCTTTACTATTTCTTCAACTCGTTCGGCGCGACCCTCCCCTGGACGTCGTGCAACAACACATGGAATGAAGTCGGTAACTGTTCCAGCGGTTTCCCGGGCAACAGCACCCACCTGCAGTCGGCCAGTCAACAGTTCTTCGAGTGAGAATAGTTCACTACATTTACCCCTTTGTGTTTACACTGTTTATGTCAACACAGCTGTTTTTGACATTTGCCCTTATTAAAATACTGTTATGTTTCTCTTACTATGCTATTATTTACTTTTTTTGAACTATTTTCTCAATCATCTTCTTACTATGAAGCAATGTGGTTCATGTATTTGTTTTATGTTCTTGCCCTTGTTGTGTGTGAGGACATCACCAACACAGATCTCATGAAGCAGACCAGCCAAGCTTTTGTTCTTTACCCCCTTTTTTCCTTTTTTGAATTTGACATACCACACATACACATGTTGTAATTAGCATAATACATTTCTAGACAGCTTCAAGTCCTTTAAAATTATGAGTTTACAGAAGCTTTACATAAGCAAGTAAAGTTCTGGTTTGGCTGATTTACTATAAAAGTTAATACGTCCAAATCTAGGAAGGCTGCCAGAGTCTTTATTTAAATATCTGCCCTGTAGTCTCGCAAGCTGGAAAAGGAGCCACACAGGATTGTGAATTTCTGATTTGAATTAGGTTGCCCATTAATATCGTTGTAAAAGTTCAGAAACATGATTGGTCCAGCTGACCTTTATTGGTCTAAAACTACACCTAATTGGAGTGGACATTTTTAGGGTTTTCTATATGATATGGGGATCACTTGTATTTGTATTTTCACACCTTTTTTTCTTTCTTTCTAGTCACAGACTTCTGGAGAAAACCAAAGGCATTGAAGAGTCTGGTGGCATTCGCTGGGAACTCTTCGGCTATCTAATTCTTTCCTGGGTCATCGTATATTTCTGCATATTTAAAGGAGTCAAATCAACTGGCAAGGTCAGAGAATATGTTTATGCACAGCGGCGATTATGCTTAATATTGTATTGTTTCCTATATTATAGGTTACATTTATTTTCCCCTTAGAGTCACATTGAAAGTGAGATGTTCTTTACTCCGCAAAGTGTTTGTGCTAAAACACAATGTTTTATGTAATGTTTTTTATGGGCGACGCTTATGTTTCATACTCAGGTTTGTGTAAAAAGACACAAGACAAGATTCAAAATGCAAAACAAAATCAGGATCAGAACACAATGAAAACACAAACTGTCCTCACTAGTTTCAAAGTAAAACACCATTCAGAACAAACTCTTCTTCTTCCTCCTTGTGTCTCCAGGTTGTGTATTTCACTGCTGTATTTCCATACTTCATCCTGATCGCCTTGCTCATTAATAACGCGCAGCTTCCGGGAGCCAAGGATGGTATCCTCTACTTTGTAACACCTGTTTGGGGCAAACTGTTTGAAGTGAAGGTGAGACTGTGTTAATGGATGGGTGAAAGACGTAAGACTTTGGTTACACATTGGCATTGCATAGTTAAAACCAGCTCTCATTTGTTAAATCGTTTGTTAGCTTAAGCTTCACACTAAGCAAAAGCCAGAAGTGCAAGAAGGGAAGTGAGGAAGAGGTCATTGCAGCAATGAACCCTATGAAGAAAAAAAAAAGCTTGTTAGGACATCTTAGAAATTCTTTAAAGATTTCATTGGAATTAGACTGGCTACAGCTGTGGCTTCCTTGACCCCTCAAAAGTAAAAGAACAAGTAAGCGGATGCTCACTAAACGTAGGTGGAGTATTGTGAATGTAAACAGCAGTGATCCTGCTTATTGAAAAAAATAAACTCGTACTCTACATTTAAAGCCTGATTTCTGACCTAAGATCTGTTGCTATTGTTAAAAAGTGTAGAACAAGAAGCTAAAACCATCAAGCACCCTCGAAAAATGTTCTTGCTTTTAGAGGAAACCATCACTCATTCTTTAACAAACTAGATGAAATACTGTGCACAGAAGTTGTTGGAGTTCATGCTGTTGTTTATCTCCATCGTAGGTCTGGGTTAATGCTGCTGCCCAGGTGTTTAACTCCGCCGGAATAGCATTTGGCTCCATGATTTCGATGGCGAGTTACAACAAATTCAACAACAACATTCTCAGGTAGTTTTTTTTAAATGTAAAATCCAGAAACGCTGTGCTGTGTTTTTGTCTGGTTGTATCAGTGGTCTTTGTGACTAAATGGCTGCTTCATAAAACATGACCTTTGTTTTCACTGCGTTTCTTGGATACTGTAAATGCAATAACTTTGTTTATTCTGTCGTCCTTCTTCCCCAGGGACGCTTTAATTGTGTCATTCACCAACTCCTTCACTAGTATCCTGGCTGGCTTTGTGATCTTCTCAGCTATTGGCTACATGGCTCATGTACACAACCTCCCAGTGGAAAACATAGCAACAGATGGTAAGCATCAAGCCCGGAAAAAACACTGCACCACAACCTCGTAGATTTGTTTTATTTACTTGTGAAATTTTAAATGATGTTATTGTGTAACTGAAATTGAGATTGACATCCTCAAAACTCAAAACAAAGAACATCTGTGGCAGCTCTACTTGCTTTGTAGGATGGCACCTATCGTCTCCGTTTACGAATGTAACCTTAGTTCCCTGAAGGGAACGAGACGCTGCTTGAAAACGCCGTGAGAACGCTTCTGCGTGACCGTGTCATGAAGCACGTGTGAAATCTAACCAATGGCGAGCTGGTACGTCATAGGCGGGCAACGTCAGGACCAGGACGCTATAAAGGGACCCGAAAGGCAGGACCATTCATCTCTGAACGGCCGAATCAAGTGCCACGGGCAAGTCGGGAGTATGGCATCGACACGCAGCGTCTTGTTCCCTTCACATTCGTAACCGGAGACGTTCCTTCTCAGGGAACTCGAGCTGCGTGAGAACGCTGTGGGAACGCCAATACTCACTCCGCCATATGAGCAAGTGACCGTAGTGTGAAGTTAGTGCGCACACTCAGACGAGAGCACTTGCGCTCCAGGCGTGGAGTTAAGGTCTAGACGATAAAACTTCACGAACGTGTGAGGACCAGCCCGCCATACAAACGTCATGCAGCGATACTGAAACACTGCCAACATCTCCAGCTGGTTTATGTGCCAGGACTGGATATGATGTTGCCACAGCCCCGAGGCTGAGTGACCACTCATGATCGCACCCCAGCCCACGAGGAAAGCGTCTGTCGTGAGATTGACTCGGCGACAGATCGCTCCTAAGACAGGCTTGGGATAAAAACCAAGGGTCCCTCCATATGGCCAGGGCCCGCAGGCAACGCCGTGTGACCTTGATCAAACGGCGCTGGTTTCCCCTCGGGGGGAGAACCCCTTGGCCCTGAGCCACCACTGCAACGGTCTCAAGTGTAACAGGCCGCAAGGGATCACGTTGGATGCCGCTGCCAGGAGACCTAACAGTCTCTGAAACTGCTTCACAGTGAGTGGCTGGCCCAGTTTGGCATGCTTGACTGCAGAGAGGATCAAAACTACTCGAGCGGGAGACAGATGTGCCCGCATCGTGGTCGAGTCCCAAATCACGCACAGGAAGGTGGTCCTCTGCACTGGGGACAGCACACTTTTGCTGGCGTTGAGTCTCAGCCCCAGACGGTTGATGTGGGTGAGCACAACATTTCGATGTTGGGCCACCAGCCGCTCGGATGGCGCTAAAATCAACCAGTCGTCTATGTAGTTCAAAATGCGGATGCCCTGGAGACGCAATGGTCCCAGAGCTGCATCCGCGCACTTGGTAAACGTATGGGGTGAGAGGGCTAGGCCAAACAGAAGAACCCGGTATTGGTAAGCTTTGTCCCCAAAAGAGAACCTCAGGAACTTCCTGTGTCGTGAGAGGATGGGAATATGAAAGTAAGCGTCCTGAAGATCTATCGTGATAAACCAGTCTTCGGACCTGATCTGTGCCGCGATCTGTTTGAGAGTGAGCATCTTGAAGCTCAACTTCGCGACAGCGCGGTTCAAACGGCGGAGATCTAGTATTGGACGCAAACCCCCATCTGTTATGGATTGTCTCTGACCCCAAGTGCACGACACCAGACACAGCTTAGGTTCAGCCGGAAAACGGCGTAGTTTATTTCACAATCAACCAAATACGAGAAACAAACCAAAAAAAACGAGAACTGCCTCCTTAATTGGCAGGGGGGAGAAAAAACAAAAAAAAGGCAACTCCAAAAACCTGATTTTTATGGGGCGCCGTTTGTAAAATGTTGCACGTTCTAAAATCCTGTGCAGTTTTCGTACATTTAGCGTTATCATATGAATAAAAAAAGCAGGACAATATTCACATGTCACTTTTTCAAACATTTAGAGACAAAATCATGTAAATACATGCAACAACTTTTCCAAGTACAATGTTTGGCACTAACACAAAGTTGTTAAATAATACATTTTAAATGTAAATGTTAAATGTTATATATAAATGTTACATCTAAATATAAATGCTAAATATAAATGTAAATGTTAAATATAAATATAAATGTTATATATAAATGTTAAATCTAAATCTAAATCCGTTGTGCCCCCGCCACATTTGAAAGACTAATGGTGTCATGGAGGCGCTGCTGGTGCAGGTTGAGGGAGGACTCAAATGCAAGACTTTCAAAGCAGACAGTTCAACAAGGCTGAACGGCGCTACTGTGTCACGAGGCGGGAACTGCTTTCCGTAGTCAGTGCCATCAGACATTTCAAGTATTACTTGGGGGGCCTCCACTTCACAGTCGGACTGACCACCATGCCTTGGAGTGGCTCATGTTGTTATGGTTTGTCTCTGACCCCAAGTGCACGACACCAGACACAGCTTTAGGTTCAGCCGGAAAACGGCGTAGTTTATTTCACAATCAACCAATTACGAGATACAAACCAAAAAACGAGAACTGCCTCCTTAATTGGCAGGGGGGAGAAAAAACAAAAAAAAGGCAACTCCAAAAAACTCTCTAGTTCGTGGGCGCTCTTAGTCCAATCAAAAAGGAAAACTCACACGATACTCACAGGAAAACAAAACTCTGCGTAGGGAATTCCGGAAGGGTCTCCAGGAAGAGCACAGGGGAAGAACAATCAACCTTCTCTGGGGAAAAACAGAGCACGAACTCACGGCGAGCCACTGGCAGATCTGATTCTTAACCTCCCTGTGGGATGAGCTGACGAGCTGCAGCTGTGGCGATGAGCAGAGCGGCGTCAGGTGTGCGACTCTCTGGCTGGTCGAGCCCTAACACCATCCTTCTTTGGAACGATGAAGTAGCGGCTATAATAGCCCGACTCTCTGTCTGGAGGAAGAACTTGTTCTATAGCTCCCTTCCGCACCATGGTCTGTACTTCCCGCTCCAATACCAGAGCCTGCTGGGGCTCCACCACTGTGGGTAGCACCCCCCCAAACTGAGGCGGCCGCCACCTGAACTGGTTGGCGTAGCCCCCGTCGATTGTATGCAGGACCCATTGAGATACATTGGGGAGGGCTCGCCACTCTCCCAAAAACTCTCTCAGGGGCACCGGCCCCTCGAGGCTGGTCTCTGGAAGTCTTGGGTCTACAGACGCAGTGCCCTGTAACAGCGCACTGGCAGGAAAGCGCTGGTCTAGTAGAGCCGGTACCAGAGCCTGCTGTCTCCGCGACAGCCCCAATGGCGCCCCCAAAGAGGGTTGCCGGGGAAAGGGGGGCGTTTCTCCTTGAGTCTGGATTGGCTCAGCCACAGGTGCCTCTCCGTGGCCACCAGGGCTCCCATGGAGCGGCCAACAGACTTGGCCGTCTCCTTGGTGGCTCTCAACGCAAGGTCAGCCGTGTGCCGCAGCTCACGAACTACCTCCGGAGTTAGCTCCTTCCCCTCGGCCACGTCGGCAAGCAGCTCTGCACGATACGCCTGGGCGAGTGCCATCGTATGCAGGCAGGAAGCCGCCTGCCCTTCCGCCGAGTAAGCCTTTCCTCAGGGGCTTGGTGGGCAGCACCGGTGTCCTAAGCGACACGACCGCAGGGGATGCCTCCGCGGCCGGAATGCTAGCATAGCCATGTCGCCTAGCCTCAGCTAGTGACGAGTACAAAGCCGTACGCGGGTTGTACACGCGAGCGGACCTCAGCGTGGACGTCCGGGAAGAACGGAAAGCACCGGCGCGAATGAACTCTACGGGACGGCAGAAACCGTTCATGCAGCTTACCAGACGTAGTAGGCTGCTGCCTATCCGCCGGCCAGCTGATAATAAGTTTATCAGCGGCTCGAGTGAGGACCTCCAGCAGTTCTTGGGCGGCGGCGGGGGAATGAGGCGCCTCGACGTCCTCAGCCTCCGCTGCCTCCATGCTCACCACATCCAGCTCCTCGGAGCTGGAGGATCGTGAGAGCGGCGTCGGTGGAGCAAGCCGCCGCGCCGAGAGCCTGGGTCCCGCGGTAAAGGGACGGGAAAGTGCCTCTGCCGTACCGGAATCCTCCGCGAGATCCACCTGCGATCCTCACAACTCTATGAAGAATGCTTTAGCTTACACTGTTTCTATCAAGAAAATGACCTTTTTTCATCATTTTCATTATGGTATGAGGGATTAGGTATAGTTGTAGAACCTGATTCACTCAACTACGTTTTGACCATTTTTGTTACTTTCATAGATTTTGCAGAAGGAGAAAAAAGCTAAAACGGACTCTATGAAGAATGCTTTAGCTTACACTGTTTCTATCAAGCAAATGACCTTTTTTCATCATTTTCATTGTGGTATGAAGGATTAGGTATAGTTTTAGAACCTGATTCACTCAACTACGTTTTGACAATTTTTGTTACTTTTAAAGCTTTTGCAGAATGAGAAAACAGCTAAAACGGACTCTATAAAGAATGCTTTAGCTTACAATGTTTCTATCAAGCAAATGACCTTTTTTCATCATTTTCATTATGGTATTGAGGAATAGGTATAGTTTTAGAACCTGATTCACTCAACTACGTTTTGACCATTTGTGTTACTTTCAAAGCTTTTGCAGTAGGAGAAAACACCTAAAATGGACTCTATGAAGGATGCTTTAGCTTTCACAGTTTCTTTCAAGCAAATGACCTTTTTTCATCATTTTTATGGGATGAAGGATTAGGTATAGTTGTAGAACCTGATTTACTCAACTACATTCTCGTCGAAGAGGACTCGACGACAGAGACGGGAGCGCCACGCCCAAGCAGACGACACACAAAGTGTGCGAGTCCCTGCCCGTAATAAAACTGGTGCAAGGGAGGGTACACTGGACAAACCGCTCAGCCATTATACTAGTCAAGCTTCACACGCACTAGATGAAGGCACAGAGATGAATGGTCTTGCCTTTCGGGTCCCTTTATAGCGTCCTGGTCCTGGCGTCGCCCGCCTATGACGTACCAGCTCGCCATTGGTTAGATTTCACACGTGCTTCCTGACGCGGTCACGCAGAGGCGTTCCCACAGCGTTTTCACGCAGCTCGAGTTTCCTGAGAGGGAACTCACCTGACCCTCCCCAAAAACATGTTTTGCTGATTTCTTTCCAAAGGACAATGTTTCACTTGTAGACCTGTAAGCACTGTATTTTCTGTATTCTTCTCAAAAGCAATATCTCTAAATCTCTAAATCAGTGTTTAGGTCTCAGCACAATAACCTCTAGACTGCAAGTGGATTACCGGGTTTTAATTTGCAGTAACAGAATGCATTACCATGGCAGTATGTTTAAATGTCTGACTTTTAGATTTGTGGCATGCTATACATCAAGTGTTAAACTATAATGCAAAGTATGAGCTTCACTGTATACATTTCGTATTAAGTTAAACCTAATCTACACCCAATCTTTCTCCGCTCAATGCCGTCATTAATAATTAAGCTCAAGTTTATCATGTTTCAGGTCCTGGTTTGGTGTTCGTTGTGTACCCAGAAGTCCTCTCCACCATGCCTGTCTTTCAGCTGTGGGCCCCTCTGTTCTTCTTTATGCTTCTCTGTCTGGGACTGGACAGCCAGGTAAACATTTGTAACACTAAATATTGTAAAACAGCTACAGAGAAATGGCCAATCAAAGTGGTGAGAATCTTCTGTAATTGCTTTGACTACATTCGTTAAGTAATAAAAACATCAATGGTTCCTTTCCTCCATCCAAACTAGCCACGTGTTAATATGTTTCTACATTTTGGCCATTGACATGATTACTCACCGACGTCATACAACATAAATGCTAAATATAAATCACATTAAAATGACTGTGATTAGTTTTTCCCCCTTTATTTCTACTGATACATTAAACTATAATATTCTATATTTAGCTCATAGTTACGCAGCTCTTTGCACGGCCTCATAATTGCAGCCAAAAAAAAGATACCAAAATGTCTCCGGCATAACAGAAAAGGACATTTAACACAATGATTACTTCTAAAATGCAGCATGTGTGTCCTGTGTGTTGCAGTTCGCTACAGTTGAGGTGGCAATAACCTTCATAAAAGATGAGTTTGGGCCCCAAGTTCTGCGCTTCTTAAAGAGAGAGGAGCTGCTCACCATGGTCATGTGCATCATTGGCTTCATCCTGGGAATTCCTCATGTAACCAAGGTACAGTGTTTTATTAAACTACCACATCTTAGGACATTTGGTAGCTTTCATGTGGCAACAGTTGTGTCACTCGAGACTAGTCCTTTTTGTCTCTCTCCCTCTCAGGGAGGCATCTATGTGTTTCAACTGATGGACCACTACACTGCTGTGGTCTCACTTGTGTTCCTGGCTTTCTTCGAAGTTGTTGCTGTATGCTGGATCTTTGGTAAGATCCACACAACGCTCATAAATTCCAACCAAGAATTTATAGTTTTAGAATTTTGCTCTGGCTGGGTAGTGATTCAAAATGAATTATAAACATCTTCTCATCTCATATCCACAATAGCAAGAAATGAATGTATTCTCAAGTGTTTAGTCAGCCCTTGTCTTTTTCCATCAGGTGTTCCACGGCTTTCCTTCATGGTCAAGAGGATGCAAGGAAAAAATCCAAACATCTATTTTCGAGTGTGTTGGCTGCTTCTCTCTCCTCTATTGGTGCTGGTGAGGTTTAAAGTGGATTACCTTTACGATAATATTATTCAGAATGGTTATCAAATCAAATTTGAAGACGATCCTTTTTCCTTCATAGTGCATACTGATCTCCAGCATCGTCTACTACACCCCCGCTCACTACGGGGAGTACTCGTACCCAGGCTGGGCCGAAGGTGTGGGCTGGTGCGTCTCCCTGGTCTCCATCGTCTGGATCCCACTCGGAGCCATTCAAGAGATCAATAGACACAAAGGATCACTTCTCCTGGTGAGCACAAGTCGTTATTCAGACTAATAAATGAAAGACGCGGATAGCTCTTTGGATACAGTGACACTAGTCTTAGTGTTTGTAACCATCATCACAATGTGAAGGTGAGTCTGAGGCTGATGTGAATGTGACATCAACAGCAATCAACAAATTTCACGCTAAAACTATAAAACTAAAAATGTCAACCTTGATGTGTTTACTAGAATAAAGACAGAAAACACTCATGAACGTGTACATAATAGTAGATATTATAGCCCAATTTAGTCTCTTTGTGACTTGGCTCTATAGATTTTTTTTTTTTAAAGGTGTGCTTCAAAATTTTGTTACTTTCTGTAACCCTCAGAGACTTAAAACAGCCATGATTCCCACAATCGACCTGAATGCTGACGGGTCTCTGCCGGATCAAAACCTAGAGAACCCAGCGCTGGAAACCATGTTGACTTTAGTGGCCTGACAAGTTGTGAGTCTCCTGTGAAAGGGTTCAAATCAGAGAGACTGTTGAGTGATGGAACAAAACCATACCTTCTATTCAATAGAAGGTATGGTTTTGTTTGAATTATTGTTTTATGCAATGTAACGGAAAGCACCGGCGCGAATGAACTCTACGGGACGGCAGAAACCGTTCATGCAGCTTACCAGACGTAGTAGGCTGCTGCCTATCCGCCGGCCAGCTGATAATAAGTTTATCAGCGGCTCGAGTGAGGACCTCCAGCAGTTCTTGGGCGGCGGCGGGGGAATGAGGCGCCTCGACGTCCTCAGCCTCCGCTGCCTCCATGCTCACCACATCCAGCTCCTCGGAGCTGGAGGATCGTGAGAGCGGCGTCGGTGGAGCAAGCCGCCGCGCCGAGAGCCTGGGTCCCGCGGTAAAGGGACGGGAAAGTGCCTCTGCCGTACCGGAATCCTCCGCGAGATCCACCTGCGATCCTCACAACTCTATGAAGAATGCTTTAGCTTACACTGTTTCTATCAAGAAAATGACCTTTTTTCATCATTTTCATTATGGTATGAGGGATTAGGTATAGTTGTAGAACCTGATTCACTCAACTACGTTTTGACCATTTTTGTTACTTTCATAGATTTTGCAGAAGGAGAAAAAAGCTAAAACGGACTCTATGAAGAATGCTTTAGCTTACACTGTTTCTATCAAGCAAATGACCTTTTTTCATCATTTTCATTGTGGTATGAAGGATTAGGTATAGTTTTAGAACCTGATTCACTCAACTACGTTTTGACAATTTTTGTTACTTTTAAAGCTTTTGCAGAATGAGAAAACAGCTAAAACGGACTCTATAAAGAATGCTTTAGCTTACAATGTTTCTATCAAGCAAATGACCTTTTTTCATCATTTTCATTATGGTATTGAGGAATAGGTATAGTTTTAGAACCTGATTCACTCAACTACGTTTTGACCATTTGTGTTACTTTCAAAGCTTTTGCAGTAGGAGAAAACACCTAAAATGGACTCTATGAAGGATGCTTTAGCTTTCACAGTTTCTTTCAAGCAAATGACCTTTTTTCATCATTTTTATGGGATGAAGGATTAGGTATAGTTGTAGAACCTGATTTACTCAACTACATTCTCGTCGAAGAGGACTCGACGACAGAGACGGGAGCGCCACGCCCAAGCAGACGACACACAAAGTGTGCGAGTCCCTGCCCGTAATAAAACTGGTGCAAGGGAGGGTACACTGGACAAACCGCTCAGCCATTATACTAGTCAAGCTTCACACGCACTAGATGAAGGCACAGAGATGAATGGTCTTGCCTTTCGGGTCCCTTTATAGCGTCCTGGTCCTGGCGTCGCCCGCCTATGACGTACCAGCTCGCCATTGGTTAGATTTCACACGTGCTTCCTGACGCGGTCACGCAGAGGCGTTCCCACAGCGTTTTCACGCAGCTCGAGTTTCCTGAGAGGGAACTCACCTGACCCTCCCCAAAAACATGTTTTGCTGATTTCTTTCCAAAGGACAATGTTTCACTTGTAGACCTGTAAGCACTGTATTTTCTGTATTCTTCTCAAAAGCAATATCTCTAAATCTCTAAATCAGTGTTTAGGTCTCAGCACAATAACCTCTAGACTGCAAGTGGATTACCGGGTTTTAATTTGCAGTAACAGAATGCATTACCATGGCAGTATGTTTAAATGTCTGACTTTTAGATTTGTGGCATGCTATACATCAAGTGTTAAACTATAATGCAAAGTATGAGCTTCACTGTATACATTTCGTATTAAGTTAAACCTAATCTACACCCAATCTTTCTCCGCTCAATGCCGTCATTAATAATTAAGCTCAAGTTTATCATGTTTCAGGTCCTGGTTTGGTGTTCGTTGTGTACCCAGAAGTCCTCTCCACCATGCCTGTCTTTCAGCTGTGGGCCCCTCTGTTCTTCTTTATGCTTCTCTGTCTGGGACTGGACAGCCAGGTAAACATTTGTAACACTAAATATTGTAAAACAGCTACAGAGAAATGGCCAATCAAAGTGGTGAGAATCTTCTGTAATTGCTTTGACTACATTCGTTAAGTAATAAAAACATCAATGGTTCCTTTCCTCCATCCAAACTAGCCACGTGTTAATATGTTTCTACATTTTGGCCATTGACATGATTACTCACCGACGTCATACAACATAAATGCTAAATATAAATCACATTAAAATGACTGTGATTAGTTTTTCCCCCTTTATTTCTACTGATACATTAAACTATAATATTCTATATTTAGCTCATAGTTACGCAGCTCTTTGCACGGCCTCATAATTGCAGCCAAAAAAAAGATACCAAAATGTCTCCGGCATAACAGAAAAGGACATTTAACACAATGATTACTTCTAAAATGCAGCATGTGTGTCCTGTGTGTTGCAGTTCGCTACAGTTGAGGTGGCAATAACCTTCATAAAAGATGAGTTTGGGCCCCAAGTTCTGCGCTTCTTAAAGAGAGAGGAGCTGCTCACCATGGTCATGTGCATCATTGGCTTCATCCTGGGAATTCCTCATGTAACCAAGGTACAGTGTTTTATTAAACTACCACATCTTAGGACATTTGGTAGCTTTCATGTGGCAACAGTTGTGTCACTCGAGACTAGTCCTTTTTGTCTCTCTCCCTCTCAGGGAGGCATCTATGTGTTTCAACTGATGGACCACTACACTGCTGTGGTCTCACTTGTGTTCCTGGCTTTCTTCGAAGTTGTTGCTGTATGCTGGATCTTTGGTAAGATCCACACAACGCTCATAAATTCCAACCAAGAATTTATAGTTTTAGAATTTTGCTCTGGCTGGGTAGTGATTCAAAATGAATTATAAACATCTTCTCATCTCATATCCACAATAGCAAGAAATGAATGTATTCTCAAGTGTTTAGTCAGCCCTTGTCTTTTTCCATCAGGTGTTCCACGGCTTTCCTTCATGGTCAAGAGGATGCAAGGAAAAAATCCAAACATCTATTTTCGAGTGTGTTGGCTGCTTCTCTCTCCTCTATTGGTGCTGGTGAGGTTTAAAGTGGATTACCTTTACGATAATATTATTCAGAATGGTTATCAAATCAAATTTGAAGACGATCCTTTTTCCTTCATAGTGCATACTGATCTCCAGCATCGTCTACTACACCCCCGCTCACTACGGGGAGTACTCGTACCCAGGCTGGGCCGAAGGTGTGGGCTGGTGCGTCTCCCTGGTCTCCATCGTCTGGATCCCACTCGGAGCCATTCAAGAGATCAATAGACACAAAGGATCACTTCTCCTGGTGAGCACAAGTCGTTATTCAGACTAATAAATGAAAGACGCGGATAGCTCTTTGGATACAGTGACACTAGTCTTAGTGTTTGTAACCATCATCACAATGTGAAGGTGAGTCTGAGGCTGATGTGAATGTGACATCAACAGCAATCAACAAATTTCACGCTAAAACTATAAAACTAAAAATGTCAACCTTGATGTGTTTACTAGAATAAAGACAGAAAACACTCATGAACGTGTACATAATAGTAGATATTATAGCCCAATTTAGTCTCTTTGTGACTTGGCTCTATAGATTTTTTTTTTTTAAAGGTGTGCTTCAAAATTTTGTTACTTTCTGTAACCCTCAGAGACTTAAAACAGCCATGATTCCCACAATCGACCTGAATGCTGACGGGTCTCTGCCGGATCAAAACCTAGAGAACCCAGCGCTGGAAACCATGTTGACTTTAGTGGCCTGACAAGTTGTGAGTCTCCTGTGAAAGGGTTCAAATCAGAGAGACTGTTGAGTGATGGAACAAAACCATACCTTCTATTCAATAGAAGGTATGGTTTTGTTTGAATTATTGTTTTATGCAATGTAACGGAAAGCACCGGCGCGAATGAACTCTACGGGACGGCAGAAACCGTTCATGCAGCTTACCAGACGTAGTAGGCTGCTGCCTATCCGCCGGCCAGCTGATAATAAGTTTATCAGCGGCTCGAGTGAGGACCTCCAGCAGTTCTTGGGCGGCGGCGGGGGAATGAGGCGCCTCGACGTCCTCAGCCTCCGCTGCCTCCATGCTCACCACATCCAGCTCCTCGGAGCTGGAGGATCGTGAGAGCGGCGTCGGTGGAGCAAGCCGCCGCGCCGAGAGCCTGGGTCCCGCGGTAAAGGGACGGGAAAGTGCCTCTGCCGTACCGGAATCCTCCGCGAGATCCACCTGCGATCCTCACAACTCTATGAAGAATGCTTTAGCTTACACTGTTTCTATCAAGAAAATGACCTTTTTTCATCATTTTCATTATGGTATGAGGGATTAGGTATAGTTGTAGAACCTGATTCACTCAACTACGTTTTGACCATTTTTGTTACTTTCATAGATTTTGCAGAAGGAGAAAAAAGCTAAAACGGACTCTATGAAGAATGCTTTAGCTTACACTGTTTCTATCAAGCAAATGACCTTTTTTCATCATTTTCATTGTGGTATGAAGGATTAGGTATAGTTTTAGAACCTGATTCACTCAACTACGTTTTGACAATTTTTGTTACTTTTAAAGCTTTTGCAGAATGAGAAAACAGCTAAAACGGACTCTATAAAGAATGCTTTAGCTTACAATGTTTCTATCAAGCAAATGACCTTTTTTCATCATTTTCATTATGGTATTGAGGAATAGGTATAGTTTTAGAACCTGATTCACTCAACTACGTTTTGACCATTTGTGTTACTTTCAAAGCTTTTGCAGTAGGAGAAAACACCTAAAATGGACTCTATGAAGGATGCTTTAGCTTTCACAGTTTCTTTCAAGCAAATGACCTTTTTTCATCATTTTTATGGGATGAAGGATTAGGTATAGTTGTAGAACCTGATTTACTCAACTACATTCTCGTCGAAGAGGACTCGACGACAGAGACGGGAGCGCCACGCCCAAGCAGACGACACACAAAGTGTGCGAGTCCCTGCCCGTAATAAAACTGGTGCAAGGGAGGGTACACTGGACAAACCGCTCAGCCATTATACTAGTCAAGCTTCACACGCACTAGATGAAGGCACAGAGATGAATGGTCTTGCCTTTCGGGTCCCTTTATAGCGTCCTGGTCCTGGCGTCGCCCGCCTATGACGTACCAGCTCGCCATTGGTTAGATTTCACACGTGCTTCCTGACGCGGTCACGCAGAGGCGTTCCCACAGCGTTTTCACGCAGCTCGAGTTTCCTGAGAGGGAACTCACCTGACCCTCCCCAAAAACATGTTTTGCTGATTTCTTTCCAAAGGACAATGTTTCACTTGTAGACCTGTAAGCACTGTATTTTCTGTATTCTTCTCAAAAGCAATATCTCTAAATCTCTAAATCAGTGTTTAGGTCTCAGCACAATAACCTCTAGACTGCAAGTGGATTACCGGGTTTTAATTTGCAGTAACAGAATGCATTACCATGGCAGTATGTTTAAATGTCTGACTTTTAGATTTGTGGCATGCTATACATCAAGTGTTAAACTATAATGCAAAGTATGAGCTTCACTGTATACATTTCGTATTAAGTTAAACCTAATCTACACCCAATCTTTCTCCGCTCAATGCCGTCATTAATAATTAAGCTCAAGTTTATCATGTTTCAGGTCCTGGTTTGGTGTTCGTTGTGTACCCAGAAGTCCTCTCCACCATGCCTGTCTTTCAGCTGTGGGCCCCTCTGTTCTTCTTTATGCTTCTCTGTCTGGGACTGGACAGCCAGGTAAACATTTGTAACACTAAATATTGTAAAACAGCTACAGAGAAATGGCCAATCAAAGTGGTGAGAATCTTCTGTAATTGCTTTGACTACATTCGTTAAGTAATAAAAACATCAATGGTTCCTTTCCTCCATCCAAACTAGCCACGTGTTAATATGTTTCTACATTTTGGCCATTGACATGATTACTCACCGACGTCATACAACATAAATGCTAAATATAAATCACATTAAAATGACTGTGATTAGTTTTTCCCCCTTTATTTCTACTGATACATTAAACTATAATATTCTATATTTAGCTCATAGTTACGCAGCTCTTTGCACGGCCTCATAATTGCAGCCAAAAAAAAGATACCAAAATGTCTCCGGCATAACAGAAAAGGACATTTAACACAATGATTACTTCTAAAATGCAGCATGTGTGTCCTGTGTGTTGCAGTTCGCTACAGTTGAGGTGGCAATAACCTTCATAAAAGATGAGTTTGGGCCCCAAGTTCTGCGCTTCTTAAAGAGAGAGGAGCTGCTCACCATGGTCATGTGCATCATTGGCTTCATCCTGGGAATTCCTCATGTAACCAAGGTACAGTGTTTTATTAAACTACCACATCTTAGGACATTTGGTAGCTTTCATGTGGCAACAGTTGTGTCACTCGAGACTAGTCCTTTTTGTCTCTCTCCCTCTCAGGGAGGCATCTATGTGTTTCAACTGATGGACCACTACACTGCTGTGGTCTCACTTGTGTTCCTGGCTTTCTTCGAAGTTGTTGCTGTATGCTGGATCTTTGGTAAGATCCACACAACGCTCATAAATTCCAACCAAGAATTTATAGTTTTAGAATTTTGCTCTGGCTGGGTAGTGATTCAAAATGAATTATAAACATCTTCTCATCTCATATCCACAATAGCAAGAAATGAATGTATTCTCAAGTGTTTAGTCAGCCCTTGTCTTTTTCCATCAGGTGTTCCACGGCTTTCCTTCATGGTCAAGAGGATGCAAGGAAAAAATCCAAACATCTATTTTCGAGTGTGTTGGCTGCTTCTCTCTCCTCTATTGGTGCTGGTGAGGTTTAAAGTGGATTACCTTTACGATAATATTATTCAGAATGGTTATCAAATCAAATTTGAAGACGATCTTTTTTCCTTCATAGTGCATACTGATCTCCAGCATCGTCTACTACACCCCCGCTCACTACGGGGAGTACTCGTACCCAGGCTGGGCCGAAGGTGTGGGCTGGTGCGTCTCCCTGGTCTCCATCGTCTGGATCCCACTCGGAGCCATTCAAGAGATCAATAGACACAAAGGATCACTTCTCCTGGTGAGCACAAGTCGTTATTCAGACTAATAAATGAAAGACGCGGATAGCTCTTTGGATACAGTGACACTAGTCTTAGTGTTTGTAACCATCATCACAATGTGAAGGTGAGTCTGAGGCTGATGTGAATGTGACATCAACAGCAATCAACAAATTTCACGCTAAAACTATAAAACTAAAAATGTCAACCTTGATGTGTTTACTAGAATAAAGACAGAAAACACTCATGAACGTGTACATAATAGTAGATATTATAGCCCAATTTAGTCTCTTTGTGACTTGGCTCTATAGATTTTTTTTTTTTAAAGGTGTGCTTCAAAATTTTGTTACTTTCTGTAACCTTCAGAGACTTAAAACAGCCATGATTCCCACAATCGACCTGAATGCTGACGGGTCTCTGCCGGATCAAAACCTAGAGAACCCAGCGCTGGAAACCATGTTGACTTTAGTGGCCTGACAAGTTGTGAGTCTCCTGTGAAAGGGTTCAAATCAGAGAGACTGTTGAGTGATGGAACAAAACCATACCTTCTATTCAATAGAAGGTATGGTTTTGTTTGAATTATTGTTTTATGCAATGTAATCTATTGCATAAAACAATAATTCTTTATTTGAGACTCACAAAGTTGTTCTTTCAAACCAAAGATATAAATTAAGATTAATTTGATTGATTCTTCAGTAGAAAATGCCTGCTATATTCAGTAATGTTTTCTAGAGAATATTATCTATCTATGATAAAGGTGAAAATGTATCTTTAGACCAAATCCTTGCAGACCAAGTCTAATATGTCACAAAAGGGCTGAAGAGAACTAAACCTCCACATGCAGCAGGGGAATGCAGCCTTTGGCCTCAGATTGTGTCCACAACCATTTATCTCTGTTGCCTTTAGACCCCTAAAAGTGTTTTGTTTAATCTAGCCTTCAGGCAATCCTCTTCTATTTGTAAGGTGAGAACTTGCTATGTTTTGGCGGTCAGTACCGGGAATTGTAGAATGAAAAAAACAAGCTTTGTGTAGAACCTAAACAAAACCTCCTCACTGTTGATGATTTCTTAATTCCAAGACATAACAAGATAAATTAGTACAGTAAAGGCTTGTATATACTTATCTTACATGTGTTACCCTTTAACACTGTTGCTAGTTGTCTGCCTGTTGAAACAGAGCTATCTATTCTAGTTCTCCACCGTATTTTACACATTATCCCCAATTTGGGGGCAGCTGCCAGTGCAAACTGGACGATTGATGTGAGCCGCCTGAACGCATCATTAGTTTTGACCTCTGCGTGGCCCGACTGTCTCAGTTTGGAGAAGCAGCTGCGTGGCCCGACTGTCTCAGTTTGGAGAAGCAGTTCCAGGTGTTCTGCACATCCATCCTGATGGAGACCCAGCTTCTATCCTCTGACACAGATTGTGCTTCAGCCTGAACAGAAGGGACGTGTAGACAACAAAACCTAAGTGGTTTATTATATTTAGCGTTTCAATCTCGCTGAACAGCCTTGGAGTGAACACACATAACAAGAGATGTTCAATTAAAAACTGAAAGCATACACACAACCTGATAAATACAATTTATTTTTCGGAATTACAGACGTACATGTCTTACATGCACTTGAATAGTTTCATATTTATCGTGCGTAAGTTTTTCAATGCAATTTGCTGCAAAGGTTGCGTAATGTTACATGGTCACATGGTTGAGGACTGGTTTTGGCATCATTTTGAACCTTGGTGCGAGCAACTCACAAGATTTTGAGATATTTTTAATGTCGCCTTATACTTACAACTTATTTAAACTCTTTAACTTAGTTATCTGGTGTTGGGTATGGCCTTTTTGTATTTTTTAAATGAATGACTCAATGTTGTGGTTTTACCAAGATGGTACCAGATCAAGTTTCGAGAACAGTTTCAGTCAGTGTTGGATGTAAGTTAAAGTGTAAGATTTGGGTAATTATATTATGTAGACAAAATACTTGTGACATAAATCGTTTGAGACGTTTTTGTCTTACCAGGGAACAAATCAAACAAACCGTCATTCAGGTTCTGATTAAATAAAAATGTGCAGGAACCAGTTAATACTTTTCTCAATAATGATGGTCACCATTTACACTGTATCACGCCTTTAAAAGATGAAAATGCATTTATGTATCTGTCTTCATATTTGTGGAGGAAACTTACGTTAAGTTAAATAAGTGACCAGAGGGTTAAAATTTTGAAAAGTTTTTGAAAACCATCACAGACTAAATGTTACTTGCCTCAAGTGCCTTTCGTGAAAACATTCTGTTTTAAATGATTTGCTGCTGCACTGTGCTTGAATAGAAATCTGCAGAATTTAGCTAATACATGAAACAAGACCGGTTCAACTCTCATTTTAAATAACCCTTTGTAATTTAAAATGTGTGCAATGATGTTATTTGTTACAGTTCTTAGTGACTGCATAGTTGTGTTACACGCACACATTGTAATAGTGAACATGGTCAGCACACATCATATTATTATTTTTTTATATACATTACAGTACCAGTTAAAGGTTTGGACACACTGTATACTTTAAAAGGCAAGACTTTAATTTTTTTTATTTAAAACTCCAACGTGTTTTGTCATGTTTTGTGTTAAACACACTTGCTGTTTTCTCATCCCAGCACTTTTATCAGGGTTCAACTGTGGGGATTTGACCCCAGAGAGTCACTGGGTGGCAGCATTGCAACAAACACTAACACTGGTTTATTTGTTTACACTTGTTTTACACAAAGTATACTTTCAAAGATCCTTTACTTGTTTTTAAATCTCTTAATGGCCCAGACTCGTATTGCCTTGATGGTTTTTAAATCTAATTTAAATATCATTCACAACAAAATCAGCAGTGCAGCCTTTTTTTTAAATTAATGTTATAAGATGATCAAATAACCTCCTGTTCTAAAATTCATGTAGTCTCTGAATATTGATATTTAGTTGGAATGCTTCAAGCATTCCAAGTATTGTTCTTCTTTTCTTTAATCAACTTATTCTTCTACTATTTCTTCCGCCGCACGTTTCAACTCCTTCACACTTTCAGCTATTAAGACCATTCAAATATTAAAATGTTCAGCTCCTTCAGGAGAGGGGTGCTATGACTTTTCAGCTTTTTAGCTCTTATAATTGAATTAATATAAATTAAAAACATCAACCTTTTTAACATGGTTTCCAATGGATTAAATTTTCAAATCCTTTCAAAACTTCTTCAACTTTCAACTTTTTCAGCTTTTCCAATCTTTCAGCTAGAGACACCATTTAAACTTTAAAATGTTGACACAAGTCTTAACAATTTCATAAAAAAACAGCTTGTTGATATCTATTATACTTTTTTCATAATCACTAATTATGTTTCACTAGTTTTGGGGTTTCTTTCGAATTTACAGTGCACTCAGAGTGAGGACAAAATCAGACAACAAAAGAAGGTCCATGTTTTGTAAACTGTTGGTAGAGCAGTTTTAAAACACATAGAGACATAAAAACTACACTCAAACGTTCGGTAGAGTCTTGTGTCTCTCAAAATGTCATTATTTTTTGGCTACTCCAAATAGTTTTGCTCCAGGAAGCATTTGTTTGAGGTGTGGGTTCTCAGTAACTGTCTGTGGGCTAACAGCAGCTGCTCCGTTGCCGTGCCAACGAGCTGGGGCTCTTTCTGTGACTCACAGCTGATCCTAATTAGCTGATTAGTGCAGCCTGACATGACCTCCTTCTCTCATCATTTCAAACCCCCATGGAGGGAGTTCTTACTGTAATGTTTGATGAGGCCTATTAAATAATATATACTGTCTCTCAACCCGCCCACCCACTCCCCCAATACCATCATTTCAAAATAAAAGCTGCAATGATTATGTTATTTAAACATGAAGCTTAGGATTCAGCTGTTTCGTTAAATACTTTTTGCGCTTTCAAATAGTACTACAACCACTACTAATATTTCGAGTACTTCTAGTAGTACTTCTAGTATTTCAACTGGTATTATTACTAAAATGACTTTTACTACTACTAATATTACTAGTACTACTAGTATTTCAACCCAATGGAGGGAATTCTTACTGTAATGTTTGATGAGGCCCATCAATTAATAACTTTAGTTTTCTTAGCTTAGGGCGACTGTGGGTGAGTGGGGAGCGCGGGCGGCCGTCCTCCAATCAGAGGGTTGTTGGTCTGATCCCAGGCCCGGCTAACCTGCATGTCAATGTGTCCTTGGGCAAGACGCTTAATCCCAGCATTGTTCCTCTAGCTGTGATTACAGTGTGTGAATGTTAGTTACTGGTTGGGCAGGCGCCACTGTGTGTGGTAGGTCCTGTCATTGGTGTGTGAATGGGTGAATGATGTTATGTAGTGTTAAGGTGCTTTGAGTGGTCAGAAGACTAGAAGAGCGCTGTACAAATCTATTTTACCAAGTCCATTTGCTTTGAATAACAAACATTCTGTCTCCCAAACCCCCCCCACCCAATTCCATTATTTCAAAATAAAAGCCTCAATGATTATCTGTACCTCAACAATAGGTACACCACAATTGCTTTCAAATACTAGTGAAACTAGTACTTACTTCTTCTACTGCTGCTAGTACCACAATTACAACTTTAGGACTAAACCTTATATTACTACAAAAAATGTATTTTTTAATTCTCAGCTTTTCCTATTTTGATTATTTCAGCTTTTATTATTTCTGTGTTTTCAGCCATTTTTAAATGTATTTCAGCTGTTTCTATTCTTTCCGCAATGTTTAGAATACTTTCAGCTTCTTTCATTTCTGTACTTTAAGCAACTTTTTCAAATTATTTTCAGCTTGCATTCCAACGCATTTTCAGCAGGAAATGCATTTTCTAGTGATATTTTTTATTTAGCATACATTTATCTTTTTATTTGGACCGAAAATTAGCAATTTCTGTCATTGTATTATTATTAATGGTCCTATTGTTATTATATCAGCACGTAATGTCTTTTTAATTTAATAAAATATTCTGCTCGTGTTGAATGTTTTTGTAGAGAATATTTGGGATGAAAAGTACCGTTACTAACATTCTTATTATCATAGTGTTTATCATTTTTCACATCGTTATAATTATTTGCTCAATTATTTTGTTGAAGACCATAAATGATTTTGTCACAAAAAAGTTTAGCGCAAGAAATCAAGCACTGAAATGTGTTCCAGTGTAATACATCCAAATGTAGATTTGGCTAGAATGACTGTATTAAGAACAATGTGGCCCATGATATTCTCACTTACTTTTGCTGTATGATTTGCTTTTTGATAATGTATTGAATGTAAAAATATGCTATCAGCAATTAATATGGACTATTGAGACATGTTCTTTAAGTCAGGGTTTCAATACACAGTAAACTGCCTACCAGCAACACTAGTATCAGTGACTGATGACTGCACAGGGAACCCAATCACATCTGCAGTCTCAGTGTGGTCAACGCTGCAGAGCTGGAGAGAAAATATGTGTGCGAGAGACGAATCTCAATGCAGGGCCCTAAGAGCTGTGGAAGTTAATTAGACCCCCTGTCGTGGAGCGGTGCTGCTGCAGCGCCCCGAGCACGACTGTGCGTTAATCAATACCCTCCTCCTGCTTCTCTCATGACGGATTGCATCATGGCCCCTAAATTAGCGCTGGGGAGTTCTTGTTGATCAATATGCCACAGACGGGGCAGCTGGAAAGGGCAGTAAATAAGTAATTCTGCGTGGCAGAGGGGAGAAGTGTTTGTGAGCCTAAATAACGGGTCACTGTCTAACGCCTGTTGTGGGCAGTGAGGATGTTTATGTGTGTCAGAGAAAGGGTTAAACCAACAGCTGCACTGCACATTGGAGCAGATCTCGCCTGACCTTATCTCGAACGGAGGGTAATTGTGCTGTGATCCAACAAAATCCACTGATCATCGCTGCTCCACATACATAAAGCATCACAACAACAACTGCTTTTGAAAAAGAGCACGAACAACTGGCGTGCTCCCCTGTGAGCATTTGGGGATTCTCTCCCTTTCTCTTTAGAGCTTGCAGGTCTCCATGGATCCAGGTCACAGTCCTCCCCTCGCCCTGCCTGACACCTACTACTCTGGTAATTATTATTATCTATTTTTATTACTGACCTCATCAATGCCTTTTACCATCATTAACACTCTATTATATCCACTGCTGTTATTACTGGTAGTCATGGAGCATAGAGTAGAGGGGGGTGCGCTGCTTACGGCAGGGTTGAAGGTTCAAACCTTGTCCCGTATCTAGGTGTCCCTGAGCAAAACACTTGACCCCTAAACTGCCTTAACGGCAGCACACTGCTCCCTCGGCGTGGGATGGGTTAAATGCAGAGAATCATTTCCCCAAGGGGATTAATAAAGGACACTTTCTTTCTTCTTCCTCTTCTTCTTCTTCTTCTTCTTACCACTCTCAATACATTAAATTAATTTGTTACAACTCAGTTATGTGGTTCCTCCTGTAAGCGTTATATCTTTTGCCCTTCCGTCCATCCTGGGAGAGGGATGTGCTAAATGCAAAACCGAGGGCATTTTGTTTTCCTCACAACAGCTCTCATGACATGGCAACTGCTCTGCCAGCGGCTCACACCTAGCGTCACTAACAGTACCAACACTGTTAACAGTGTTCACCTGAGGAGAAATAAGAGGGTGGGAGCCGACGCCGTCGGGCTGGCTTTGTCAGCTTCATCCACCGTGAGACATCGAGGCAGAGCAGCAGCCGTGAGCTAACCGGCGGGGGTACGCGCACATGCACGGAAATGCATTAACGGGCCCGTCCTTGTCAACGGAGGAGAAGGTCTGACACCCACACATAGAGATGGAGAGTGACATAACTCACGAATGGAAAAGCTGTAATCATACAACATACATGTCTTTATCGGATGTCAGATTTAAACTGACTTGATGACAATCGAGCATCATGCATATTTTTCGTCATCAGACACATGAAACACAGTCAGCTCTGCACTATCTCGTGGTTTAGTGCAGTGTTGTAGGATTTCCCTTCTCTGAAGCATGTTCACACTGACTTGCATAAAGCACATTTTCACTCTGCGGGAACATGTTTCTGCATCACTGCACTGCAGCAGTCATCACAGTATCGCCCTCTTCTGTGGAACATGTGGTTTGTTTGCATTTGTCTGCACAGTCTGCAGGCAGAACTAACTTAACGGAACTGTGTGTGGTAGCAGCTACCTGCATTAAGTTGATGCAATCAGCATAGAAACACACATAAATCGAAGGTTTAAAGGTTTATAATTGCAGTTGACGAGGAGGTAAACTGCTGGTGACATGTATTCCTCAGCTTCTGAATTAATTAACACGTACCATGTGCTCAACCTGTTTAAAAGTTTAACACAGGAGTCTTTACACTTAATGCATGCATGAAGAAGCATATTTGTTTACTTATGCTTTTGCTTTCAAGTCGTCAAAATGCTAATGAGTGTATTTTGCCAACTATTCACATGCAGATAAGAGCTTTAGAGGCTCATGTGCTTCAATGTGCTCCTGCTTAGTTGCCTTTGTTAGTCAGGATTTTTGGGGGAGCTTTCTTTCAGTCTATTTAATATGTGCATACATAAGAAGTCTGTCCCTAAATAGCACTCACCTCCTGCTGGTAATGAGGCCACAACTCACAGCTTTAGTTGGCCTTTCTCCCAAAAATGAAGTGCCGTTGTGGGTTAATGGAAATTCGCTGTTCTTCTGCAGGAACAGCGTTATTATTGCTTCCTGGCTTTATTTTCACTTCCAGCGAGTTCAACTAACTGGTAGATCAGCAAGATTTCCCCAATTTATAAAGTTCTGTTGTACATATGTAATATTTGATGTAAATATTTGAGATAAAGTTCTTTCATTTACAATGTTTCACTTTCACACCTTTTTGTGTTGGTGTTAGAATGGGCTTTTTCTGGTAGAGTTTGGAGTCATGGCCAGATCCCTCTGAATATTCTTTTACTCCACAGCCCAGAGCTAACAGCAGGGAAGATATGTTGCTCTGTATTGAGGATTGCGTGACAAAACAGCAGCGCCCAAAGGATTCAAAGGATCTTTCTGTGAAGAATCCGATTGGATTCATGATGAGGCTGGAATAGATGTTGCAAGTTTTGGCATGAGTGTAAGAAAAGTCTCCTTTATCTCCCCAAATTTGTGGTGTACTTCCATTTTTTTTGTGAATCTCCACAATTAAGCGCATATCTTTTCTCTGTGTTAGACGGCTTCTAACAACCTAACCGAATGCGTTTGCACGGACGTGTCAATATGTATAAACTGCTTTTATAAAGCTGGCAGGGAATTAAAATTGGTTTTGAGGTTGATGAATCGACTGCACAGCTTTCAAAATTTGCTCCCCTTTCGGCTTGAGGATGCTGTTGTTTGTGCCTTCATTCAATTCAGATGTTTTTTGTAAAATACAATCCCAGTTCAATCCATCTGGACGCAGATCACTGTCAACCTCATTCTTTATTGTTATTACAGTTCTTTCTCTCTCAATCATAGATATGCTTGTGTTAGATCATTGATATCAGTAAGTAAGTGGATTTCCACATTATACTTACTGAGATAATCTTTTGTTTCATTTTGTAGAGATTATCCTCCTTCTGATGCAAAAGGACATTTATCCGCACACAAATAGACAACTCAATTTGCTCTGCCTCAAATAACAGTGAACATGGTGTCATCTGCTTCTGGTAATCTCCACTTTTGAATCAGTTGCTTATCGTCACACACCATGCTTCAATGAACAGTTGCATGGGCTGCCATGTGTTCTGTCTGTGTTATCGATGGAAATTAACCTAAGAATGCATCAACAGCAATATTTTAAATTAACTCTTTTTTTTCTTCTTCTGTCCTTGGAATTGTTACACTCTCAATCCATGAAGCTATCTGCAGGCTTAGAAATTATGTTGAATATTTCTTAAAATAACCATGCACTCGCTTTGCAGAGGCAGCACTTCTTCCTCAAATGTATTTTTTAATCATTCTTAAAAAAAAAATACTCCTGTGAGTTTAACCAGGACAAATATGTCTAACAAAACCCCCAGTGGTACAAGTTTCTGTACAAACGTGTGCTCTGCACATCAAGGGCACACAATGTACTGTCGGTGTCATTGAAGAGTAATGCCACCAACATCTGGAAGACTATGTGACATCTGCAGGAACATCAACATATTATTTAAACTGCAGCAGCTGAGTGGCTAATTATTTATTTGACCTTCAAAGTGAAGAAGAAAAGTCTCCTTTGAATACTATTTGATTACCTATTCAACAAGCTATGGGTGCAGAACAAGATGTGTCTTCTGAGGGAAACAGTTATTGAGAAAAACTAATGTGCCTTGTTGTTTCAGTGTTGCTCTTGTGCTCTTGTGTCTGGCTCAATTGACCGTTGGCTCTGCCCTTGACGGAAGGTCACTGCTTTGAGCCTGATTTGGTTGGTTGAAATGAAACAATTAAATCAACCTTTTGATTTATAAAACCAAAAAATATGAAATGTACATTTTGTGTTTCACAGGCCAGATATGTTTGCTGTGGTGGACAAAAAAAGCCATTTAATTTCGGTTGGACATTAAAATA
Source organism: Pungitius pungitius (assembly GCF_949316345.1). Taxonomy (NCBI): domain Eukaryota; kingdom Metazoa; phylum Chordata; class Actinopteri; order Perciformes; family Gasterosteidae; genus Pungitius; species Pungitius pungitius. The sequence continues at coordinate 11,497,175 of NC_084904.1, forward strand.
GATTACCAGCCCGGGACGTGCTTCCCATGACCTGTGTCAAACAAATAACATCTTTTTTTGTGGTCCACTGCCAACATGGACAGAAAAAAAACAGATGTTATTTATGGTGACAGTAGCAGGAAAGATGCAGGAAAGAAGGGAAGGAGGATGTCATTGAAAAGAATTGCAACCTGAAGTGGGTCAACTCTCCTGGGCACACTCGGAATGGATGATGGTGACACAACGGAGCTGCCATTTGACAGCTGCTTGGAAATCTATATATTTTTCCATTCAGTGTAAATAAACAACAGCCACCAATAGAAACTGTAAAGTGGCTGCTCAGAACAGGCTCAAACTCAGGTTAAAGTTATTGCCGCGTGTTTGAGGAGCACGCCTGCACGCAGGTGTGTGAATAGCTTGTAGTGATGAATAATAAGAACTAACCGGCTGGTCTTCTTGGACTGACTTCACGGTTTGGAAACCTGCAATTTCCCAAAGAGAAGCAAACCCCAAATGAGATTTTGTTACACCGCTTTCATAAACACCTCATGAGCACAGAAGGAGAATCCTTCTCTGTAAAGTAGGTTAATGCACTGTTGGTCAGGGATAGGCAAAAAGTCAATACAATGGTTTCGAAACAGGAAGCATCACCGTAATTAAGATTTCCATAACGCATGAAGTCATTACAATCTTCTAGCCTCATTAATGTTGCAGAATAGTTTAAATAATAGTGCTTACTTAAGTGATTTTCACACTAACAAACAACTTAAGAGAATATTTTTAATAGATTTGTATTTTATTTGCATAGAAAGTTACAACGTTCCATATTTTGACTTGCATTTCAGTTTAAACTAGATTGTTTTAAATTAAATAGGGCAGCTGTCTGAGCTTACACGTGTAGCTGGGAGAATTTACTCATTATTTGCTCTCAGAAAAACTCCCTGCTGAATAAATACAAAACATATATTTGTACAAATGTTGTACAGCTGTAATGGTTCTAGAAGAGATAAACGGAACGAAATCCCTGCGCTTATCTCTCTTTCAGTCACAAACACACATAGGCTCAACAGTTCTCTACAACTCGTGTTTGTCTGTGTCATCACTCATCATAGACACTGCAGTCATTAATAATACAAGACAAGAGTCAGTGCATAAAACAAAGAGGGGGGTGTGCGGGGGCAGCTTTGGGACAGTTTTGCAACAAAGCCACTTTAAAGCTGAAAAATGTACTTTCTTGTTACTTGTTCTTCTGAGTTAGCTGAGTAAGTGCACTTATAGTACATCGCTTTGGATAAAAGCGTCAGCTAAATTACATGTAATGTAAAGCATCATATCTTAATCATTTATCAATTTTTGCAACTGCTCCCTATAGTTGTGAATGCTTTGGGTATTTAAACAGAAGGAAGCCTATAATAATGGTTGAGGAAAGTAGCTTAGGGGATAATATCTGCATACCCTGCTTTTAAATAAAAAAAGACGTAAAATTAGGCAGTTGCCAAAAATGTGATTGTGTTGTGTAGACGAAGCACTGTGTGTCACACAGGAAGCAAAAACACTGATCTAAGAATCCTATGTCAGTGCTGTTTATAACATACAGCAAGCAGCAGAGTGTCAAACAGTTCAAACGAAACTCAGCAAAGAATTATTATTTTTGATGGTGACTGAAAGATGTAGGTCTCTGGTAATACTACCCCCGGCTGCAGCGGCGACATTGAGACGCTCCCTGAATAGCAATTACAGTGCTTGGCGGATTTCACTGCCTTGGTCTTCCAAGCAGAGCTTTTCTTTTTTGGTGAGTAAAATCTACAGTAGAAAATAATTTGTCCTTGATTGCTGGAGTGCAACTGCCAAGTTGAATGTTCACGATAATCTCATCATTAATTCATATTTCTAATTAATTCAGTGTGCCCTTTAAATAATGCGGGATCTTTTTTTGTAGTAGATCCAGAGAGATTACTGCACTATTAATTCCAGCAGCCATTCCCAGCTTTAATAGAGGTCTACAACCTCAGTAAATCCTGCTACATCTGACCAGCGAGGACTTGTTTTCTCCTCCCCCCCCCCATGTGTAATATGTTGTTTCTATCGGAGGGCATTTCATCACCATTTATTATAAAATAACCAAGTGTGTTGTGGTGCCGCCACGGGGCTGACTCACAGAGCCCTAATCAGTTCCTGTCAGCGCTGCATATGTTATATCTAGGTGAGTGTTAAAAACAGGAAGGAAAGTTCACTTCCTTCTGAACACGAAAACAAACATACTCTTCGATTCACAATCTGAGAATATGAAACGACAGGGATGTTTAGTGAGGGCGGATAAATCAGGATGCAAATGGCTACTCACCTCACGGCATGACAGCTATTGTCTGACTGTTTTGGGGGGTTCTGTGGTTTACTGCTGCGTATGATAAACAGGAAGGGGACGTGTGTGAAAGCCATTTCTTCAGAGGATAGTGAAACTATGTCACTATTGGCAGACGACAGTTACAAGAGAACAGACAGAAACGTGCAAGATTTGCAATTACAATGCCAGCAGCTGTTCATCAGTGTGTGGTTCTGTGCTCTATGTCTTCAATACCATGTAAGAGTCCAATAACCTGCACAATGTGAATGAGCTGTGCAGTATTCAGCATGCCGTTTCTGAGCAGTCAGAGCTTAGTTCTCCCAGACATATGACTTAAAATAGTGAACAGAAAATGTATGCAACAATCTGAATACACTCAAAGCAAATGGGAAGCAAGTGTTTGGTTGTTAGCTCTAAAGTCAAACAGAGAGCACAGCAACTACACTTATCGATCGTGTAATTCTTGTGTCAAATCAATAACAAATATTAGTTTCTCCTCAGTTAAAAATGATTCCCCCAGAGCGGGGAAAATTGGTGGAGGATTAGTGGAGGCCGTCTTTCAATTAGAGACTTGGGAGGTTTCACCATTGATCCAACTTGGAACGACTTATCAGTCCCATTGATGCATTGCTACCAGGCAGATAAGAAATGACTTTGCAGATGATACGTGTTTGTCAGCAGGGTGACGAGAGAAAGTAGCAGCTGCATCCCAGTGGAAAACAAAAGAGAGGACATCTGAGTTGTGTTTGTTGTTTGAGGCAATAGCTGTCTCCAACTATGTGGATACAGGCCTCCAAAGTGTTTTGTTTTAGCATTATTGAGAAGTGGGGTCATTTTCTCATAGACTTCTTCACAATCTTACTTCCTGTGGAGTCGCTTCCTGATGCTCTTTAGAAATACTGCAAGTTTCAGGCCATTTAACATTGACTTCACTTTTCAGACCTGGAGGTTGCAACCTGGCTGACGTGCCAAACAATTGCTGTTTCAAACTTCTGAAATCGGAGTATTAGCTGTTTTTCATCGTTATTTAGTTTTTTGTAATGCAAGAGTAATAAATCATTCTTTCTGCATCTTCTTGGATATAGCATATACGTAGTTATTTGTATACTGTTGCCGCAGTGGATTTCTCAGTGTGCTCTGTTTATATCGCAAACGCTAGAACGGTCTCTTTGGTAAAACAACAGGTGAAAACAAACAGGTGACATAATATGCATACAATTATCCTTGACAGACTTTGGTCTCTTGTTTTTTGCTTTAGAAACAGGGTGCTGCACTATATGTTTAGCTCTGAAAGAGGAAAAAATACACTTTTTTTCACAAATTATATTTTTAGATTGTGTGCTACCTGTGCTCACAACATCCAGTTGTCCCACGTTACATGAAACAAGCGCACCAGGAGCAGCGTTTAGCTGGCCACAATTTTTTTTAAACCCCTTCATACGAATCCCAAAGAGAGAGTAGGGATTTTACACAATGAACCCATTATGGTCTATTTAATTCTGTCCTCTGCATCTGAAGGGCAGATAATCCAGTGGTGGTCATGCAAAGACCAACACACGATACACACAATGGAGCAACTGCTGTCTTGTGATGCAGATGAATGAGAGTTAGATCGCCTGGATTTATCTCTTGCATCATGTGCTTTACTCACAACTCCTGACCTCTAGTGCGTGTATGTGTGTTTATGTCCTTGTAAAGAAACACAAAATAAAATGGAAGCAATGTTTTGCATCTATCTGCAACTCTTTTCAGTTTAATTTCTCATCAGAGTTTATAGGATTCTGTTGTTTGGCCGCTGTCCCGTCTCGTCTGCCTGATTCAGCATGAGTAATATCACTGCTGCTCACTGGGGATTTCTAGAGTGTCCCTCTAAGTTGGAGGCCGATGCTGAGTCACCGTTTAGAGGAGAATAATTGTAGTTGACAGGGCCATGGGGGATAGAAAGCACAGACAGCAACCAACCCATGAGTTGATGCTGCTGAAATATGCAGAGTCATCCTGTGTTGTGTCAACACACACCGTCCCTTAAGGCCAGACAAGCACTAAGCTTGCAATAACCCAGTGACTATTCAGACTACAGGTGATGGAGATAGAAGGGACTAAGCTATACTCACAGGTGAGAAAAACCCTCAACACTCTCTCATTAAAACAAGATCTTTTAGTAAAATACCAAAATACACACCAGCCAGGTGCAATCGGAGGCTCTCACTTCCCCAAAGATGATCTATTCTGCTTAGATGCGAATGTCTAAGTGCACATTATATTACTGAGCTGCCATTATTATCCAAACCGACTGAAATTGCATTACAACCCATGTGATATATTTTGCCTGGGGAGCAATTAAGGGTTGGGTGTATTGCTCATGAGCATCCGGGATTTTAACCGCAAGCCTCGCGGCCCCCAGCACTACTCCATGCGCCACCATCGGCCTTCATAAGATCCGTGTGATGCTGTTGCTCTAAGCAATTGATTTAACAGCCAAGACTGACAGGGGCCGAGCGATAAAACTGATTGAAGTGCACAGTTTACACACAAGGAGATTTAGACGGAACGGATGATCACACACAGCAGCTGAACATCTGGGGGTGGGTTTGAGACGGGTGAAGCAGAAATCAGGATTAAAATCAAAATGCAGGGTAAGCAATAAAATATCTTCTCAGGGTTAATCATATCCGACAGAGGCAGAAAAGGGTGTTCTTGTATTCCCTTCAGTGGAATTCTCTCACAGCTCTGCACAGTATATGAACGCACACATCTCACAAATTGACCAGTGTTTGATGGGATTTTGGTTGTCGATGTGCTGGGGCAAAAAATCACCTTTTCTTTAGTACAAGGTAACTTTTTTTGGGGCACCATGTTTCACCAATAGCGACTGTTACGTAAGGTCACTCAAATTACAAATTTGACAGGACATAAAGAAAATCATAGAAATTGAATTAAAATTAAAGCCTATAATTTGTATATTGTTTGTGCAATTTTACATATTATTATTATTATTATTTTGTCCTCATTTTTACTTTGCAGAAAGCGGGAAAGCTGAGTGCTGACAGGCATGGAGCAACCCGGGGATACGCTCGCGTGCGCAAATCTGACCAGATCTCCTCTCCTCTCATACATCTCATTCGGCCTCTGAGCCCCCCCGCCCAGACCCGATCAAACCCGAATCGCCCCCTAAGCAGGGATGAGTTTCACCGCGTCAAACCTCTCGTGCGTTGCCCAGGAAGCGAAGCGCGCCTCCGCGGGCTCTGCCGTGTCCCTTTAAGTACAGCAGGCAGTGCTGTTGGTCCGTGCGGGGAGCGCAGGACGCACGGTGCGCCGCGCCGTCAAACAGCCTCTCTCTTCACATCGGACAGTCGACACAGGAGACGGGTCGGCCCTCCCGCCTGCATCAGTCCCGTCCACTCGTCCACCAGCTGACCGCAACGAGGGGAAACGAGAAGCGGGCCGGGGAGCGCGCAGCCGTCGTGGCCATTCACGCTACTCCCTCCTTCTCCGACTGACGGATAGGAGCGTGCAGCGGCTTGGTCGGCGGCACCGTGGAGTGCATTGCTGACAGTACATTGCAACGCGACACGAGCTGATTGCACCGGCGAACTAAAGGTAGTTACCTGCGGAGGGTTGGCAGGTGACCAAGAGGGCACGTTGGGCTCAGTGACCGTGGAGATGAAACATCATGTCACTGCGTGTGGGATCCTCAGCTGCTTAGTTGCGTCTCGTGAACTGCATCAAACCGTCTGCCGAAGCCTCGCATCGACTCTAGTTTAAAGGTAAGGGGAAGCACTGCATATTTCCAATTTGATGAGAACGCAGAAGGAAATGTTACATGTAAAGGAGCCCTGTGTCCATGGGCTGGTTTTCATTGTGCTGTTACAGAAGTCTGCACCTGTCACCACTGGCATGATAACTGCTGGTTTATGAATCAAATCCCACAATGCCAGAAATCACTTATCCAAAATGAGTTGTACTGCAACTGTTTTCCAATGATCCCTGGCATTTGGAATCCTTCAAGAATAAATGGTTAAAAACAACGCTGAACAGTGGAAAGGCCACATGCTCTATACCCCTGGGGGCTGGAGTTGGTGGTCTGATCTGCCCTGTACACTACACAGACACATCGAAATATGTTATTCAGTTTATTGGGCCAGGTGGCTCATTTGTTGATATTTCGTGTGGTATTTGCATGCTGACAGACGTGAAGGTGCCCTCTGCATTACACATTGTTGTATCCAGTGGAAGTGCATTGCAGGGTTGGTCAGTGGCTCACAGTCTGAACGACTTCATCTTTCTCCCCAAAGTGTGAAGTTACTGACTTTCATTAGAGCACTTGTGCACATTTTTAACCAGAGCTGTAAATCATAAACTGGCCATAAACTCATTTGTGTTTTCTTTGATTTAAGCATTATTGTTGTGTCTCGTTATTTATTAATGATTTAAACAAGAGTTCACCTCTGCTTGACTGCGTTTGACTTTTGTTTTTTATTACACTTTCTTTGGTCCGATTTTAGGAAAGCTGCTTATTTATTTTGTAAATTGTAAATCAAAAAAGGGTTAAAAGACATCTGAATATGTATGAAAATTCTAAAAGCAATATAAAATATCAGTAGCCCCCCCGTTTCTGATGAGGAGTGGGTGCTGTAGATCATTGTATTGAACCAGCCGCCCAGTGTGAAGTGGAAGAAGAAGAACATAATGGTTGTTGAGATTGATCACTATGCTAAAATCAATTCATGAAGGGCCCTAATTGCTCATGCTGCTGCTATTTCAGCACATGGCATGAAAGTAAATAGGAAGCAAAGAGTGTGACAGGTCTCTCGTTATGGCAGCGCGGCCACTCGGTTCATAACCCCTAAATCTAGACCAAGCAGAACCGATCAATATCATGAACGTCGCTGTGAAATCAAAATCAAAGCTCTAATTCTAATTTAACCTTTCAATTTCGGGAGTATCTGTCTGGTCATATATTGCGCTTTAAAAAAATAAAATCAAGTTTCTTTGTGGCTAACGGCAGCTCAGCTAAGCTCAGTCTCCCCCCCCGGAGGCCCGAGTGAACAGACGTCTGTGGGATCCAACGACCGAGAGATATTTGTAGAGCTGCAACTAACGATTATTTTAATAATTGATTAATCTGTCGATTTTTTGTTCGATTAATCGATGAATCGGATAAAAAAAAATGTAAAAACATTAATTTCCAACCCTTTATTGAAAAATAGAACTGACAGTGCAAAACATATTTAGAAAGTGCAGAGATTGCTAGACAGATTGCTCCTTGAACATCCCTAAGTAAGCAAGTAAAATGGACTAACACAAAAAACATACACACATCGCATGATGTATACTTTACAGCTGCCAAATTAAATATGTTAGGCACAACAAATATTTAGATTACATTTTTCCAACATGTTTCCGTTTAAGGTGCTGAATCATCGCCGTGGTGCTCCCGTGCCAGGCCATGTTGCTTTTGCATATCTTACAATCAGACATGTCCACCCTCCCGATTTTTCCGGGAGACTCCCGAATTTCAAAGCCCCTCCCGAAAACCTCCCGGACCGACCTTTCTCCTGATTTCCAATTTCCAACAATATTGCTGCACCATCCGTAACTGGGCGCGCCGTTTCAGACCGAACAATAATAAAGGTTACACCTTAAAGTCAAGCGCGGCAATTAGAACGGAAAAAGATGAGACTGGCGCTGCAAAGACAACCGCTAGCACCCCCCCCCCCCCCCATTTCAGTGTGAAATATCCCCATACCTGGGAGGATTTAGGTCGCATTGGTTTCTCTTCCTCCGCCATGTTTCAGAACAGTATTACGGGTCTCTCCGATGGTCTTTCCTCTACCTCAGCTCTGCTGTTTTTGATTTATTTTTCTTAGCAATGCTCTGCTGGGCGGAGCTTTTTTTCTTCTCTGTTCTGCTGCGCGAGCGCTCAACTTTTTTTTTGTCAGCTCTGCACGCGCAACTTTTTTTTAATACTCAAACATAATAGTCGCGCGACACAACGAATCGATAATGAAATTCGTTGCCAACGCTTTTAATAATCGATTTTAATAGATTTCATCGATTCGTTGTTGCAGCCCTACATATTTGTACGAACGAGAAGATGCTGTTCCTTTCTCTGCAGTTGCTTTAGGGAACAATCCGAGTCTGCAATCAGTTGCATCTATCGGCCCGAAAAGATTTAATCTTAAAATATATTGTGTTGAATTTCAACTGGCTCAGATATGAAGTGCCTTTTGTAACGGCAGCAGAACGAGAAGGCCTTGAATTCTTCCCTGGCTTATCTCGTCATCCTCTTAGCGACCTTTCAGGGAGGAGTCATGGATCACAGCCAATGGCCTGCAGGCCTTGAAGACCGCCAGACGAACTGATGGGAACGTTACAGTTTGCGAACCTGTGTTAGCCAACATTACAGTGAAGTACTGGTGCAGCGTGAGCTGTGTGTAGGTTGAGTCGTGTACTTGCTCCCGATATATCACCATTAAGAAGGAATTTCATCCTCATTAGAGCGCCTACAAAAATAGCTTAGTGTTAAACACTCTGCTGTCATCTCCAAAGACTTGCTGAAATTTCCAGACTGTTTTTAGAGTCTAAAGTTCAAAAGCAGAACCCTCGATTCACACTCTTCAAATTCTAGTTTTATTGGTGTGAAACTGCAAGTCTAGCTAATTTATCATGCCTTGAAATAAATTATTTTGCTGTTCCTTGAAAGAAAAGATGATTTTTTTTAATGAGGATAAGCTTTAAAACTGTGTCTGACAGATCTGAGGTCAGACTAGTTGAATGCGCATTTTAGCCCGATTTTCAGCTTATCAGATTATTCACAGCACCTCTCCCGGAAGAGGGATCCAGATAATCACTGCCCAGACAGTTGGTAAGGAACTACTGTGCTGGAGACAGAAGGCTAAACTTCAACAGACATCCATGGCTTTATTGGCAGATATAAGCTTACATGGCTCCAACAGACTCAAACCTCGAATGCAGACACAACACAGTGTCTGACAACCCGAAACAGCCAATCATGTTATTCAACTCAGGCCTGCTGTTCAGACAGAGACAGGCGCCCTGCTGAGGACATCACTGTTGTTTAAGCAAACCAAGGCTTATGTGAGGGCTTAAATGGTGTGTGTGTGTGTGTTGTTGCGGTTGAGTCCGGGTGCAAGGTTGTGATCTGTAAGACTTCTAACTCCCTTAAGTGTGAGAACCACTAGCAGTCTATCAGTCCATATATGTAACACAAGCTACTTTGATCAAACAAAAGCATTGTTTAGTATAGCATAGTTTGTTTGCAGACTTGAATGTGATTTACTGTAAAATAATTAAATTTGGAAAAACCTTTCATCTCTCCAAACTTTCTAGCCAAACATGGATTATTAAAGCCTTTGCTGTTCTTCCGAAGGTCAGTTGCGGCATCAACTCTGGCTCCTCTCCGTCTGAACCAACCTCTCCGTCAAAACTCACTGCGTGAACGTCCATTACTGAAGTGCTCAGAGGAGGCAGCGAGCCTGAGGAGCAAAGACGAGGGGGAGAGAGAGTGTGAAAGCATTGGACGGCGCAGACGGAGAAAAATTGTGAAAATAACATCCACATTCTCGCTTGACCTTGAGACAGTGCCAGTCGTTGAGATTAGCACATCACCACTGTAATTGCTCACCTTGAGTTGCAGACCCCCTAGTCCTTTCTTGCACTTGATCCCCGCCTCACAAAAAGGCTTTTGTTGCCGTTAAATTGCCGTCCTCTGTTTTCTGTACCTGCTGCCCCAACAGAGCGGAGACCTGGCAGTCACAGTGCTGCCTGTGTGTCGGTGTGTTCGTTGGACCTCAAACTAAAGCCCCATTGATGCTCTTAAAGGAGTATTTCCCAATAGGTCAAAGAAAGCCAAATAAAGTAGGAATAAAGTTCACAAATCATTTCAAGGATTTGACTGCTTACATTTAAAGTACTTCTAAAGCTCTATTAAAACCAGTGAGTGGCCCCACAGTGTTTTCTCGGCTTTCAGACCATCAGCAATGTTAGTGGATCCGGGAAAACACATTCATTCAAATCCACACTGCACAGTTGAAGATTTAGACAGGCCTTTTGCTCAAAAGAGGATGTTGAGAGATTGTGCCCTGTCCTAACAACGCTGCGATGCAGCAGCAGGAGGCGCCCCGCCGTGTTAAAGAGTTAGAAGGGGTGCAGCCCCCTCTGGTCCTGTCAGCTGTGCACTCAGTGTCAGCAGCGGCTTCAGATCTCCATCCGGCCTGCCCGGGCCTAATTGGGCTCTCACACTTGCCAGATGAATTTGTCAGGTTGCTGTGAAAGGAGGTACTCTGCCAAATCAAGATGTGCATCACTGTGGTCCACCCAGCCGCCGCTGTGGTGATCACGGGATGACAGCATCCTCCAGCTCTGTAACAGACAAACTACTTTTGGTTGTTTTCCCCGAATTAGTCATAAAAGGGAAAGCAGCAGCACATTACCGTGATAGCGTTGTGCTCAGTGATTGCATCTGCTGGGATCTCAAGTGAAAGATGTGCGGGAGTATCTGAGGCATCGTCTATTTATACACACTTTAAGTAAGGGCTTATTATTCTTACACTCAGCCCAACAATGTCGTTCCATTAATTTCCAGCAGCAAGCGGGATGAGCGTCTAAATCAATCCCCTTATCAGCTACTTTTCTGATCTGGTGTTAAGCAGAGCGCACACACTTGAGCTCCTCTGCGGCAGCGATCTCCTTCATCTGTTGGAGGAGCGGCCCTGGTTGGCCGCGATGTAAGAAAAAATATCACATGCGGAAAAATGAAGCACGCCTGGTCACCCACAAGCTCAGTCGCCACGCCTTGTCAACCCTCATCACCTCTGCACTCCCTGTGTGACTGTGCAGATGTCTTTCTCGGGCTGCTTGAGGGTGGGATGACTCAGCTCGAGCTCCTGCTCAGCGCCTCACTGACTCTGGGTTCGGCTCTCTCTTCAGTAACCCACGGCAACACGAACACGGCCTGGCGGAACCGTTCGACTGAGGCCCCTGCAACGCGGGCAGCATAATCTGCTGTGTTGGACCCTTGAACGCAGTTGGTTCCCCAAGTTATTTTGGTCTGACTCACTGCTGCAGCACTATGAGGAGGGCTCAAGCATCTCTCCAAACAGATCATGGAGTTGTCCAAGAATATTAAATCACCATTGAATAGAAAAACCACAGAGGCTGCTGTGGATCTGTAAACAAAAAAATTAACTCGAATTGTTGATGATTAAGATCAATCGTTCTAGTTGTAAAGTTTGTGTTCATGCCACTTCCATTTGGAGTAGTGGAAACTTGTTTTTTCCTTCCCTTATCATTACGGCTTTTAGTGGTAAGTAACGATGCGGGATGCTCAGGTGTTACAGTTTGGAGGGAAGATGGTCATGTCGGCCGATATGTATTTTCAGCTTATTTTGTCATTTCATTCACTTACTGCTATTGGGATCTTTCCATGCACATGGTTTCAGTTTCAGTCCCTCAAATGTCTGCCTCGATTCAAATGTAATAGAGGTGGGGGGGAATTTTGTTAACGGCGCTCACAGAATTGAATAAATGTCTCAGTTACTCAGGAAAATCCACAGACCTCACTGAAAGACATTTTCTTTGGAAGTGTTTTCCACTAAAGACAGAATCCCTTTCAGTTTTACACGCCGAAGGTCTAAACCTAAGCACATAAAACAACTATCTTCATGGCAAGAGGCCTCTACAGGGAAGTAAGAAAATATGTTTTTTAGACATGAGTGAACTGACCCTTTAGGTAAAAGCAACCACATGCATGTTGGACTGAAGTTATTCTTTTACGAAGTTAGCATCCCGCTGTTGCTATGTTATTTCAGAGATGCCTGTTTCTGTATCTGTGCTGTCTTTCTTCCATTGCTTCAGATATGTTGTTTATGTTGCATTAGGGCAAAGCTGAAATCCAGCTGCATGCTCGTCATATTTTATTCATCTCAGGACAGGCAGCAGCACTGAGGCTTGCTCCTTCGTGCGAGCCCAGAACAGGCAGCCGCCAAAAAGCCTGAATCCCCAGACACTTTGCCCCTTTTTACTTCCACACACACACACACACATATAAAATAAAGGGCCATTTAAAGCCACGCTGCAGGCTCGCCTGCGTAGATGTGCATACGTAAACCTTTCCATCATTGCAGAAGTGACCCTTTCTCAATATCCTTTAGGTCTCAGCTCCATGTGGTAACTGATGACAACATTTTCACATTCTGTAGAATGCTTGAAATGATTAATATTGTATATTGCATATACAATATTAGGAAACAAAATGTTTATCTGAAACCCTGCAGAGTACATTATTAGCAATATTTTCACAATATTAACTAACTGACAGAAAAAAAATGGGTCAAAGAAGGAAAATACTGGGAACATGTCTGTTTACAACCATTTTGTATAGACGCACACAGTACATATACACACATTTGAAGACTTAAGTATGTATACATTTCAATTCAAGAGAATCGCGCTGCAATCGTGCTACAGTTGTACTCTCGTCACTTCGAGACTTGGATTAAATACATTAAACCCACTTGGTTTTAGTGCAGACTCATATTACATGGGCTTTTTTTCTCAGTCATGGAATTGTCATTTCATGTAGAGCAATGACAAAGTAAATAACTTGTCAACAAAAACAAACAACAGTGGACTATGAATAGGACACGCGAGCAACAAGGCTTCTAACGATGTTCATATTTAATTGAAGAGGAAATGTTGACAGCAGCCCTCTGGAGCTGCCCGACCTTTACACGCTGATTTGGGTGATGGCGATGAAGCCCATGGTTCAGTACACGCTTTGCAAGACGTGCGTTCCGAGCTCCCTTCTACAAACACACTCTATGTTCTTCAGATGAATGCATCCGGACCAGAGCACCCAGCTCGCTGCCCTGCGTGACTGTGCACAGCGAAGAGTTCGTCAAAAACAACTAAATAGCTTGTGGCCAACAACATTGAGAATGGAGCCGACTGTTAGCATGCCATCCTTTCATTCTGCTTTAAAAAAAGAGAAATCAGATGTATGAATTGCATTGATCGGCATAACTCTTTAATGTTCAATGCAATTTAGAGGCTCTTTTGCTATAAAGTTTTCTACTTTCTTCCATCGTTTCATCTTCCTTCATTTCACTTTATGTTCGTTTGCCCAACAGACTAAGTAAAAGTAAAAGTAAGCAGATGCATCAAATGCTTTCATTCAGCTGTGGGCGGTGTGTAGGTGATTAAAGCAGTTATAGCTTGCATACTTGCAAAAGTATATTTTGCCAGCGGGGGGAAACACTGACTTATGTCGCTACTGAAAACATGCGTTTAAGCTGCATTAAACTCAACTTCTGTTGAGGCTACAGTCTGAAAATGATCTTGCTGTTGTTGTGATTGCTTGTACAACTTTCAACTATATCATCAGAATCTGGTGAGAAAACAGACTCAGAATATTGGTCATCTAACTCCGTAGTTACACAAGTACAATTATTTCCAAATATCACTGAATCTAAAATAACACAGACGCACTTCCTTATTTGGAACAATTGTTTATGAAACGGATCATTTTGTTATCTGAATGCAAAATAAGCCAGTGGTGGAACATAACCACGTGCGTTTACTCAATATTATGCACGTTTAGTGATTAAACCACGGAGCATCTTGCAATGTGATCCCACCACACGCTAAACCGAGGAACTTAATTTTGAACTTGTTGAAGTTTTGTGACCACATCTTTCACGGTTTCTAAAATATCTAAAAAAACAAATAGAGCCACTATATTTTGGGAGTGAGTGGGACCAACTATCACTCCCAAAATGAAGTCAGCCATACAAAATCTGCGTGTTATCCTCGAAAGCAACTGGAGCCTGGAGCAACACTTGAAGAGAGTTGTACAGTAGTGTTTTATCAACAGAGAGAAAATCTTCCAAATTAGATCAGTTCTGTTTTTCAGCACCACTGAGAAAACATTCGTGCCCTTATATCCTCTCGCCTCAATTATTGTTTGCTTTGTTCACTTGCCTAAACAAACAAACCCACAAGCCCCGAAATTGTTTAAAATCCTGCAGCTAGACCAGGGAACAAACCAAAGCAATTTTCACACGTCAGACTGTTTTTGGCTTTACTTTGTCGGATTCCATCGTTTGGAAGACATTTTAAAGTGCTTTTACCACATATAAAGCTCTGAACAATCTGGCACCAAAGTAAATAACTGAGCTCTTCACACCATTAGGTCCAAACAGCCCCTCAGGTCTGCTTTATGTGCCTTTTAAAATTGCTCTATAAATACAATTATTGTTGATATTACAATCTCTGTGATGAAATCTGTGCATGAACAGACAGCAGCCTTAGTGGTAGTTTGCGCTGCAGTAGGTGTCTCCAGGAGCACATTTTGTCATGACACACTCGATGTGATAAACAGGGCAGCGAAGAGGTCTTGTCACAAGGGATGTTGTTGTCAAAGCATGTGCTATTTGTTTGAATCTACTACGACGAGGTGATATTCGTTGAAGACCATGAAAAGTTGATTTCAGTTTCACACAAATGTCACACAGTGACGGTACCAAGGGGATACATTTGATTACATGTCTGGCGGTTTCCCTGAATAGCTCCTGTGCGCCATGCTCAGACAGCAACGTGCAGTTTCATGATCTTGTTCAGTCTGAAATGACCCCAGCATATAGGGAGGATCAGACCTTTATTCCAGACTATGTCTTCAGAAAGCTCTAATCCTCTTTTTGAAGACTCTTCCTCTCAACGTAAAACTTTGGCCAGACATAGCAATTTTCATTTGTTGACATTGGGTAGAAAAATGCAATGAATCAACCAAGCCTATTTTTCATCGTTGTAAATGGATTTAACTTGGTAGGCTTAGCGTGCGAACGCTAAAGGAAATAGAGGACCGAAGCAAAGGGGAAGTGAGATTTTGTCAATAACGATACCTCAAAACAAAACCATCCTCCCCCATAATGCCCCATCTCATTTGTATCTTCAGCGCTTCTAAAGCACACATTTACTGTAATCGTCGGTCCGTGGCAAAGTGATTTAAAACTAAACTGTCACTGTCATTATATTTCTTTGAAAATAAGTAAAAAATGGCCTTTTCATTCCCCTCTCAGTGAGCTTCAGAACAACCCGTGTTGGATTCAGCTTCTTGCTAAAGGACTCTTCAGCAGAGTGCCAGCTCGTTGACACAGGAGCTCGAATGTCTCCTCTCTCGCGGCTCTGCTGAGCACCCAGCTCGGTTTTTCTGCTCCTGCTCTGCCCAGCCGAGCACAAGAAGCCGAGTGAAAGAGAAAGAATGTAGTGTCAACATCCTCCTCTGTAAAACAAAGTTACCCCAACATGGTTACAAAATCCCTGCATGCTGCTGACATCCTCTTGATAAAATATTTTAAAGCTGCACTAATAAATATTTCATATCACCAATGGATCAAACGTCCATGTGTAATGGGAGAGGGGTCGCTTGTCATAATGAACGATGAACTGCAACCAGCTGCTGAACAGGGGAGCTTTCATTGAATAAAAAGTCAGATGTTTGTGTCATAAGTTGGTGTCGACCAAAACAAATTTGATAGAGAATAAATATTGAACTTACGTACACCAGATGCCCAAAAACACAACTCCAAATAAATGACAGATGTGTGCATACTCAACTGCTCGCTAAAACATTCGCCAAATCAACGAAAGGGCGTTAATTATTTCCACGGACCGAAAAATCAGTTAATGCTATTTTACATTTTTATGCTTTAAGTTGACACGAGGAGATCGATATCCATCTCACGTCCGTCTGTTCGGTATAAGTAGGGCTTGTTTACCTTGACCTAGCATAAAGACGAGGTGGGTGGAAACAGCTGCGCCTGGTTCTCCCTCAGCTAAACCTCAAATGTTGAATCCACACTGACATGACAGATTCAAGTCATGCTTTTTCTGGCCTTTTATTGAACAGAATGGACGGGTTTACGCTCAGAAAGACTAGACGTGAATCACATCAATGTACAAATATTTAATAGGAAGTTGTTTTAAAGATCAAACCCCGCCTAACACACCCCCTCTTTTCTGACTATTCAACATGGAAAAAGAAAGTACCCAATTCTCAGTTAATGAATGACTGTATATCTTAGCTGCATGTTGATTGCCTCTGTTGTGCTTTCACACTTTAACTTAATGATGGGATGTTTAAAATTTCCTCTAGCTCCATTCAAAAGTTCCACCCCCCCGGCCCTGCAATCTCCCCTTACCTCTACTCAAGCAGAGCGGACAGAGATTTGCTGCAGAACTGAGCCGGGAGAATTCACTTTTAATTAAAGTAGAGAGATCGTCTGTGCTTAGTGAAGGTGGACGAAGAAAAGGGGGGTGGAAAGCTCTTTTCCTCTTTGAAAGAATGAGCTGCAGATATTCCGTAAGGCCCTGAAAGAGGAGCTTTGTTAAGGTTGGATAGTGGAAGACATCATTTGATCTCCCATTGACAGCGCCTCCCCACTGCAGAATAATTAGTTATTTTATGAAGCCATTAGAGAGGACCCATTCAAGTGATTGTTTCTCAAATGTCCATCCGTGTGGCCAACTGGGATGCGGGAGTGGCGGCTGCTGGGAGTCTGAAACACACAACAGTAATCTGGGATATATAGCTGTGTGATACATCCTCGTCTTTCCTGCAACCATCTACCATCATTTTCTAGCACGTCTCACGTCACTCTCCCAAAATTAGCAGAAGTTCTCTCTCCTTTCCTGTCTCTTTACCTCAGATTTACAAAAAGACCAAACAAGTCTACAAGTAGACTAATACGTACTAAGCCTGATTTGTGCAAATGACTCGTTTTTGACAGTTTTTGTCTTTCATCTCACTCCTATAATTGAACTCTGCTGCGTTGTGTCCACAATCACAATGGCGCTATTATTCCTGCAGCCATATTTTCTTTTTGACTGTGTCAGTTTCTTATCACCGTGTTCTGGTGGATATGATGATCATCAGTCACTCAGTTACAATGCTGCAGCTTAACGCTATTGTGCACCAGTCAAAGAACAGGATTACATTATTTTTAGACCCTTTAATTTACCTCTTCTCTTTCAGAATAAAAGGTCACCACTGAGCTTAATGGACCATTGAGTATTATCAGGATTACAAAGAGCCTATTCCCTGCCATCATGGGCTTATTTCTTAAGCTTTATAGGGTCTACTTAAAACCCATAACTGTGGTTGGTCTGTTCATCCGCTATAATGCCAAATGTACTCGCATTTCTAATTAAGCTGGGGGCTTTTAGAGAATGTAACGAACAGGGCTTAACACAATTGGTTTCATTGCAAAAAGCTCTCTTCACGGGCCCGACTCCAACTTTTCACAAATAAAACCAACAAAAAATGAAACTGACTATATACCATGTGTAAAATTATATATATAAGCCTCTAACACGTCTTTCACGCTGCAAAAAAGCCACCCACTAGCATTTGGCCTTTCTCTTTTGAGGGAAACGTTAGGATCAGCATTCATTCCTGAATCAAATGACACCAGCAACTGATAAATGATAAAAAACTGTTGCTGGTTTTTATCACCAAATGCAGCCGTGAGATGGAATGTGACAAACAAAAAAACCCTGTATTTATGACTTTGGGTAGAAAGCAGTTATTAAAGACTATCTGGTTACTCCCTCACAACATAAAACATGCCCATCTCGTCCTGTAAGTAACGATTGGCTGCTCAGCTTCCGGAGCAATTATAAAAACATTGATGAACAACCAACCAGCCAAATCAATTCTTTCAAAATTATTACATTTCTACTGTCACAGTTTCCATTTGGGGAAAATGATTTATGCATAATGTAACTATAATTAATTAATTCGTTTTATAAAATTTAACCACACTGGTAATATATGTCAAACGTATTTTTCAGCATCTTGTCTCATTAACCTCTCAGCCGGCCATTAACAACAGGTTAATAAAAAGAGAGCGGGCCAGGGGATGTCTGACCACCAATCTGCAGCTTGTCTACACTCATTACAGCACTGATTTGTCTACTTTTATTTTATATGTTCCACATTTCAAAGACCTCCAGACAGATTTCTAACGGAGGTTTTAGTTGCAGATAGACAACTGATAAATGACGCATATAGCATATAGTGGAACACTGTTGGGAACTTTCTGACTGGGTATGTGAAGTGGCACTTTAACTTCAGTGAAGCAGAGGTGGGCGTCCTCTTCTATAAATGTTTCATATTCATCTTGTTGGCTTTCGAGAAACTACAGTAAGGAACAAATAGTAGCATAAATCAGGAGTTTAAAGCTGCTTTGCTAGCTTCTTATAATCTCTCTCTGCGCAGAGATCCTGTCAACTGGCCGCCAGTAATTAAGTGTATTGGGCATTGAGACAATCACTAATGCCAGCACACGCTGCGATCAAACACAGGTTTAACCAGAATGTCTGACAGGAACATGGGAAGCAAAAACTATAGTCAATAGCATGCGTTTTTCCAAAAACTAAAGCCAAAAACACTGCTCTGGCAGGGGCTGTGTGGTTAGGCATGGTATTGACATTCAGTTTTCACCGTAGCAAGCAGCTTCCATAAGTGCCACAGAGCAGCAAAAGTTTGGCTTCTTAATGGTTTATTTGTTTGTATACACACAACACATCATAAATCCTCATTCAGAGGGATGCTCAACAACACTGCTGCTTACCTCTGGTCCTGCAATGAGACACCAGGCAACTTTGCAACAGGATGGTGGGGAAGGATGTGTGTCAACTAGAATGCGAGCATGGCCAGTGTTATCACCGCGGGAGGAATGTGATCTTTAGTTTGATTTGACAAACACGGCTAATGCGCACTGGCAGGCTGAACACACCAGGGAAGCAGAAAGACACACCCCGGGGCGAGGGGGGGGGGTATGGAAGTAAATCTGTGCCATCGGGGGTTGAAATAAAAAGTTGATTGAATTTCTAGCACTGAATATTTATGCATTGAAATTATGTACCTGAATGTTTTTCAACATTAAAACACCGCAAAAAAATTCAACCTAAAAAAAAAAATGTTGAAATATTCGAAATGGAGGCTACAATATTCAACCGCAAAAAATTCAACCTTGGCACACCAATATGCGGAGGCTACAATATTCAACCCAAATAAATTCAACCTTGGCACACCAACATCCGGGACACTAAGGAACAGCAATCGATTCTAGATTCAAGATCAGGAGCGTGCGTCAAGCTAAAGGAGCGAGCACCCAAAACACCTTCGGCTTTGGATTGTAAACATGTCCAATAATAACGGGGCTTTAACTCTTCTTCATGTCATCAGTGTGGCAACGTATGAAGAAATACATAAAAGAACATATAATGTTCACCCTAAACCAAAACGTTTGCTTGCCACTGACGATATACAACTCTATTAAAATATACAAATCAACTGTAAAACCTTAAGCTTGGTTGGCCGAGTGGGTAGCACAGCAGCTCTGTGGCACTACGTTATTTTGCGCGACACGGTTCGAATCCCGGTTGTGGCGGACTTTTAATAAATGTTCTTTTATGTATTTCTTCATACGTGGCAGTGACGTAGTGCTCACTTATACAATCGTAATCGCTGCAATGGATATGGGATGCATTTTTGAACATTTTCAGAACAATATGTTTGCAAATGTGTGACGACTCAAGTGACGGAGGCAGACAACACCTGCCTGCCGGGGGGAAACAAACACGCACCCGTAGCCAAACCAGTAGGTTCAAAAACCAGTAGGCACGTAACACCGGGGGAAAACAAACACGCACCCGTAGCCAAACCAGTAGTTCAAAAACCAGTAGGCACGTAACACCGTCACTGAAAAATGGGTTCTCGTTTCAGACTTTACGAGCAAATACAGAATCCCTTTGAGATAAATTCTAAAGCCTCGCATTAAGACGTACATCCCTTTATGTAAGACTCTGCGCTACTTGCAGGTCGCTGTGTTGTGCCAGATCCTCAATAAAGTTTACCCATGGTCATGAAGACTCATTTAACGTTACGTGGACTTTGAATGTCGCTTAATACCCAACTGAGATCGGCTTGTGCCGCTGTGAAAAAGGATCCTTCCACCGACGCTACTGCGGTTATTCCTGCATGTCCTGTCGGGTTTATGCGTCTGCACGCTCCGCTAAAGCCGCTGCCGCTGCCCCCCCCCCACTACGATACAGCGGCTCATCTGCCTCTTCAAGCGCGTTCCTGGTTTTCAAAACTCCGCCAATCACTCCTAACAGCTTGTCCAAGGATCTCAGCATTATTAAATTAATTCAAAACTAGAAGAAGAGGCGTATTGTGAGCGGCTGTACGCTCTCGTTTAACTTCCGCTTAGTTCATGTCCAACACAGTCTGTTAATGTACAAATGTCAGCTGTCTATTACGGAATCTTACAGACACAAACCTACGGTGGCCGAGAAGGTTCAGACAAATACAAAAGCAACAACACAAACGCAAACGCCACAACACAACACGAACGCCAAAACACAAAATACAAAAGCCACATCACAACCGCAAATGCCGCAACGCAACACGAACGGCGCAACACAACACGAAAGCGAAAACGGAAGTAGCTGCCCACGGGAGCGAGCGTATTTTGGAGGAACGCCCACGGGAGCGAGCGTATTTTGGAGGAACGGAGCTGGAGGATGCCAGATCGTTTAAGAAGTAAGTGAAACATGATTCCTTGCGGCTACAGTTAAAGTAAGGAATCATGTTTCACTTACTTCTTAAACGATCTGGCATCCTCCAGCTCCGGTGTTACGTGCCGACTGGTTTTTGAACCTACTGGTTTGGCTACGCGTGCGTGTTTGTTTTGCCCCGACAGCGGCAGATGTTGTCTGCCTCGGTCACCTGATCCGTCACACATTCGCAAACATATTGCTGAAAATGTTCAAAATGCATCCCATATCCAATGCAGCGATTATGATTGTATAAGTGAGCACTACATCACTGCCACGTATAAAGAAATAAATAAAAGAACATACGTTTATTAAAAGATCGCCACAACCTGGATTCGAACCCGCAGTCGAGCAAAATAGCAAAACTTTATAAGACGGCGGCGCTACGCCGTCGGCCAACCGAGCTGTCATATGCCGCTACTGATTTCACTACTTATCATGAAATTGCAAATCGTCAGTGGCAAGAACATCTTTTGGTTCAGGGTGAGCCAAGACAACTGGTTTTTGGTGGCGTAGCGTGAAATACATAGTTCTGTCAGGTTTTCTAGCACATTGCCCAAGTAGGATTACTCTCTTAATAACATCTAAACGCGTAGCCAAACCAGTAGGTTCAAAAACCAGTCGGCACGTAACAACGGAGCTGGAGGATGCCAGATCGTTTAAGAAGTAAGTGAAACATGATTCCTTACTTTAACTGTAGCCGCAAGGAATCATGTTTCACTTACTTCTTAAACGATCTGGCATCCTCCAGCTCCGTTCCTCCAAAATACGCTCGCTCCCGTGGGCAGCTACTTCCGTTTTCGCTTTCGTGTTGCGTTGCGGCATTTGCGGTTGTGATGTGGCTTTTGTATTTTGTGTTTTGGCGTTCGTGTTGTGTTGTGGCGTTTGCGTTTGTGTTGTTGCTTTTGTATTTGTCTGAACCTTCTCGGCCACCGTACAAACCACACTGATGACATGAAGAAGAGTTAAAGCCCCGTTATTATTGGACATGTTTACAATCCAAAGCCGAAGGTGTTTTGGGTGCTCGCTCCTTTAGCTTGACGCACGCTCCTGATCTTGAATCTAGAATCGATTGCTGTTCCTTAGTGTCCCGGATGTTGGTGTGCCAAGGTTGAATTTATTTGGGTTGAATATTGTAGCCTCCGCATATTGGTGTGCCAAGGTTGAATTTTTTGCGGTTGAATATTGTAGCCTCCATTTCGAATATTTCAACATTTTTTTTTTTTAGGTTGAATTTTTTTGCGGTGTTTTAATGTTGAAAAACATTCAGGTACATAATTTCAATGCATAAATATTCAGTGCTAGAAATTCAATCAACTTTTTATTTCAACCCCCGATGGCACAGATTTACTTCCATAGGGGGGTCAGCCAGCACCGTTAACCCCTTCTGCTGAAGAACCGAAAGCACATCGTACACCGCTTTGACCGGATGGGACTTGGAGTTGAGTGTGTTTGATTTGCGACAAAAGGACAATGAGAGAAGCCTGGAGTGGTTTCCTTTTCCTTTACTGCGGCGCAGCGGACTTCTTCCTGCACCGACTATTCCTATAACAATAATGTGTGGTTTTTCCTTTTTGAAGCCCACAATACATGACTCTCAGTGTTGATTTTACTGTGGATCACTGCAGTTCACCGTATTTCCAGACTTGGAACAACTTTTTGAAACATAGCAGGGAAGATTTCATTTTAAACTACATGAAAACAAATTTAATTCAGCTGGCGTGTTTTGTACTGAAATCCTCGCCCACGTTGAAGTGAAAGAATGCTTCTTGGCAGGGAGACAATGGAAATTCATTACATCTGTTTTAACTGCTTCTATTGGAACACAACTACCAAATATGTACGCTCCACACAGTTCAACACTTTTAAAGGATATGACCAACAGAAACATGCATTGCTTTTCTTTCGACAGTTTTTCTTGGCAGCTCCTTTCTTTCAAACTACAAAAACAGCAATGCATTATCCCACTGTGAGCAGTTCTTTTTTTTTTAAATACGTCTCGTTGCAGTTGTACTAAAGGTCAGACGCCGACTCATTTGTCCGCGCTGGCTGGCGGTTAATTGTCTCTGAACTCCAGAGGTGTCACAAAGTTGACCACAGCTCTTTCTTGCTCAACCCTGCAGCACAAGCCGAGCAGTCTGTCGGCCCGCTCAACAAAGATTGTCTTTGACGTTTCCTCCCCGCAATCCGCTCTGATTAAATATTTGCTGGCTCATTTAGTATGAATGTGAATTAATGGTCAGTCAGTGAGTTCACGTCAGCTCCACTTGAGTAATCGGCGTGATTTGGCAGAAAGACCTCTGCACCTCCTCCTCCTGTCTGTTGCATTTCCTCTCCGTCTGTTTCACACCTAATTTGAGACCTGTTTTTAGCACTACATTAAATGTTTTGAATTATGAATCTCGCAATATGCGAAGCTTGAATGTGGAGGCCGACTCTGGGAAATGAATCCATGTTATGGGTTCTGACGGCAATGTTGTTCTGTCAATCACTCCGCCATCAAGTGCACATTTAAATTCATCCAATACTTTGGTTTACGACCAAAAGAAGCTAATGATATTCCCGTCTTCTGTGCTAAAAATTACCACGTTGTTGTGTTGTTATGTTAGCATGGTTAGCGTTTAGCTCAAAGCATCACTGTGCTACGCGTACGAGACTTCATACATCATACCAGACGTCATATTCTCGCCTCTTGTTTCTATTTCCCTCATGAAATACGAAGGATCTTCTCACAAACATTTGAACCTTCAAATGATCTACTGGTTCGATTTAATTTTTCGTATCAAGGGGGATCGAATAGTCTCACCAGTAGTGAGCCTGTGTGTGGGCCTGTTGCAGTGTGCGTGATAGGCATGGAAGGGAGGTGTCACTTGTACTTGTCATTTTATCCATCTGCTCACCCTCTTAAATCACCACACGATGGCCTGCATAAACACAGCCACAGGGCTTCAATCCCACCAAGAGGCCACAACATGCTGTTGCCCTGCAGAGTGAGATAGGAGTAAGAGGCATGGCGTAACATGTGGCCTTTTTCAATTTAGGCCTTGTAACTCTGCAGGAAACCTAACCCAGGAATCATTACATTTCTGCAAGGAAAACAGATGATTGGGTTTTAAACAACGACTCACTTGTTTGACAGTTGCTGTGTTGTTTGTCCTGAAGTATGAATAATTTCTCTGTCGACAAAGAGCCAAACGCTGACACAGGACTGAAGAATCACCATGGTTACTGAGGGAGTAGAAGTCCCAGTAGAAATTGTCCACAGCCTACTTCTGTTGCAACGAATATGACAAATAATATACGGTTCAAGTGCATCTATATCGATCCCTGCGAAATAGAGGATATTCATAGAAAGGAAAAGATCATTAAAAGTCGTTCATTACATGTTATTTAGCTGACGCTTTTATCCAAAGCGACTTTGCATTGCATTATAACCTATGCATTACATTTTTGCCTGGGGAGCAATTAGGTGTTAGGTGTCTTGCTCAGGGACACTTCATCATGGCACCTGGAGCAGCCGGGATTTGAACCACCAACCTTGCAGCTCCCAACGCACTGCAGTACTCCATGCGCCACCATCTCATTCACAATTCCACAATTGGAATAGTTTGGGGAATTTACTCTTTTGCCAAGAGTAAAATGAGAGAATCAATACCACTCTTTTTCCGTCCGCTAAATATATAAAGCCAGAGCCAGCGACTTCATAGTTTAATTTAGCATAAGGAAATAGTCAGGAACATCGACTAAGAGATTGTTATTTTGAAGAGGAAGCGAGGGAAAATTAGACTATTGTATATTTTATGCCATGACTGTGTTTTTTATTAACCTTGACTCAGCAACTACAAACCCTTTCAGCAATACATCAGAAATCTTTACTGAACAATTCAAATGTAGACCAAACCGACATCAGTAATATCACCCGTCCTCGCAGATGTTTAGAAGTTTCCGGTCAAGATACAGGAGCATGTTTGGATAGGATGTGGATTGCCCTTGGTTCAAGCACACAAGCAGATTGTGATCCATCTCTCCTTGAGGATCGCTGCCTACCGGAGGGAAAAGTGGAGGGGGGGCAGATCGCCAAGGCAGAGAGGGGCTGCTGTTCCATTGAGGTTTCGGGTGACAAGTGTTCTGTCTATTTGTCTCGGGGCAGACAGCGAGCCACAAGGGCGAGTGTCCCTTTCAATGTCCTGGAAAATTCCCTGACCCTGCACAGTGTTGCGTTACATCTTCCGATGTAGCCTCCCAGATTAACAGAGACTCTTTTGAGGGATTCAGTTTTAAAAAAAGGCAGTTCATCAGAGTAAAAAGGTGCAGGTGTAAGATGTCGTCACATGCTTCAAACCGTTTTCATGTCTACGCATTACAATTCAAGTATATTGTGTATAGTCACAATTGTTAATAAAAAAAAGAAAAAAAGCCAACATCTAACTAAAAGCAGGGCTATGTTCAATCTCTAAGATACAATCAAAATAATCATTTCTATCTTACAATCTTCACATGTGCCATCAGGGGAAGCTAATGAGTGGCACCCACAAACCGCACAAGTCAGCGGTAGAGATGTTTGCTCAAAGGCACGTGTACTACGCTACCAACACAGCAGTGTCACGCGCTGCACTGAGCCCGGTATGTTCTTCAGCTAAAAAAAGATCCATTTTGGTTGGAGTGATTCGCGCGTCAGCATCCCATAAAAGTGGAGAATATGTGGAAGAAACAACACCAAAAGCAACGCACTGCTTGATGTCAGCGCCGTTCAACATCAGCTCTTCAATCAATGAGCCGTAAACCAATCGTTGTTTCACAATGTTTCACATTTCAAGTTTCAGCAGGATGATGATGATGATGATGAGAAAAACGCGTCCATGACTAACGAATGAGTCAAATTTCAGCAGGTAATCATGTGAATCAGTGAAGCTTGTTAACCTCACATTGCTTCACTTAAAGACATCATGAAAAGACTGAAGAGGAATAAACATAAGAACATAGTAGCATGAATGCATATGTGTATGGAAACATGCAGATACACATTCATACTGTATACACATATACGCAGATCTGCCCAATCAAACAGAAGCCCTGCAAACACCCACAAACACATAAAAAAAACGAAAACCATTTTTCAGATGAATCTCTGTTCTAAATTGTATTCTTGTAAATACGAGTTTGAAAGAATCAGAGGACAAATAGAGTCTTGTTAAACTCCCTGTAACAACACATTATGATAAGGCTGATGTATTGCCCTGAAGATAATGCCTCAACTTCATCCTTCATCCTGCTCCTGTTATTTCTCCTTTCCCATGTGCGATAAAGCTTACTCAGGTGGCTACTCATTCTTCTTGTGTGTTTCTTTTTTGCAGATGGAGAGTAACGCCCTCTCTCTCACTGAATAGCCAGCCTCAATGAGGGGAAAGGATCTCGGCTCAGGCTGTAAATAAAACCCTCTTACTCCTGCTCAACGTGGGAGAAAGTGCCACTGTGTTGCCGGTGCGGCGTCTCCGTAGGCCGATAACCGGAGTGTAAGCGGCACTGAGGGATCACCTTTCACTCTGAGCAACTCGACTTTCATGCCGTGGCCCCGGAGGCGGCTCGCGGGGGACGAGCTGTCAGCGGGGAAGGCAGAGAGACTCTCACGTGGACTCGATCGACATCGCGGTGCACAGGTGTAAAGCCTCTTCCCCGTGAGACTGAAGAGCACAACATGAGGGAATAGCCATGCTTTTGTTTGAAGAACCTTTGCACGGTTCAAAACTTTAATTAACTTATTTTTGTTTTTGTTTGGTAGGGACAGCTGGTGTTGATTCTTCTGCTTTATGACTTTTCATCACTGGGGAAGCGTGTCTGAGTGGCAGGGGAAGCCAGCATGGCCAAGCCTCTGCTGAAGCTACAGCGCTATTTCCGCCGGAAACCTGTCCGATTCTTTTCGTTCATCCTCCTGTACCTGACCGCCGGGAGCCTCGTCTTCCTGCACTCTGGCTTCGCCGGGGGCAGCGGCCCCGGGTCCGGCCGAAACTCCGTGGTGGCTTTGGAAATGGGGAGCCGGACTTTAGTGTCAGGCACTCGGGGCCTCGGCATCGTGAGCAGAGTGTTTAAAGAGACCCGCCGGTCTGGACGCAGGTACGGCCCCCCGTGGATGAAAAAGGCCAGACAGGACGGCCAGGAGACGGTGCGCAGGGGGGGAGACTACACCAACAACTGGAACCGGGCCCTCAAAGGACGCAGCGCCAAAGAGGTGGACAATGGAAGAGGTGGGCGACCAGCAATACTTTGCTACACTATTGCAGTGGTTTTCTTTTCAGCTGACAGTTTTGCATTTTCCACAACAAATGAGTTATAAAAGATTGTTAAAATTGGGCATCTGCTTCTACCACATAAGAAATACAAATTAGAACAAAAGAAATGCGATGAAGTGCTCCATTAGGCAGATCATTAAAGCATAAATAGAATTAATAGTCACATTATGTGCCAACATATGCAGCACTGCAACATTAATGACTGTATCAAATAAGAACAATGATTATAACAACGTATTGCTTTGTGTCATAGTTGCTCATGAGAATTGAACAAATTAAAAGAATGTAGGACATTTCATCACAGGCTGACGCACCGTATAACACACGTTCCCTGGCAGACACACAGGCAGCAGCTAATGTGAATATGAAATTGATCAAAGAAATCTTTCTGATTACAAACCACATCATCTTAATAATGAGAAGTCCAAGTTGTAATTGGTCACATGGGGAATCTCCTGAGAGCGCAGTGAGATGATGATTATGATTAAGTCGTCTGTCTCGTCTCAGAGTGAATTCTTTCCAGGGGTCTGAGCTTCCACCACAGCTGCTGCCTGGCTTTGTGCTGCTTGGCACATGTTCAACTGCCGCACGGCCGCAACATCTATGTAACAGTATGACTGTGGGGTTACATAATCCTGACAGGAGCGGTTTACATATAAACTCCATGTGACATACTAGGAAGTCACAACACAGTTTTGGATACACCAGAGTGAGGACGCAAAGAGCCCGACTTGAGCAGGCACCTCTGATTGTGGATGGCAGTAATATCCTGCTTTCTTATTCCTTTCCAGAGGAAACATGAGCAAAGTGAGCCGATAAGAGGATATCATTTGAACCTGACTCTCTTTCTTCACCCTGTCAAACACTCGGCACCGTTGGATTAAGCATAATTTACAAAATGAGTCTTTTACTGCTAATCTGCTAACATGTTTGCACCATTTTAAAGTTGCTGGTTGAGCTTATTTGAACTGGCAACATACAATTCTGCAGTATTTCGCAAATGAATCATGTGTTTTGTTTTTAACATCTTAACCTTCACTGGTAACTATGGCTGTCAGATAAATGTAATGGTGAAATCCACCTAAATACGGAACTGAATCGAGTGAATGAACTTAAATAGTTCATAAATAGTCATAAATTACAACATCAGCTGTTTAAAGGCTTAAACACTCCTCTGATCAAATGTCATTTCTAGTCTACACTTTCCCTACTCAGTGGGGATATAAATATTCAAATATGCAATATACAAATGTATTATAATATTCATTCTTGGTAGTATGATGCCAAGTTGAACCACTTTAGACACTTTAATACATTACTTATTTAGTTTAATGTCCTAGAATAATTCTCCTTGGCGTTTAGTGGTGTAGAAATAGCAAGCATCTAATTATCAATGCTCAAGTACACCTTAAGAAATTGTAGTTATGTCCAGAATTTCAGTAAATGTTCTTATTCAGCTGTGCAGTTGTTAGCATCTGGTCCAGTCTCACACGCTATGTGGGGTTGCTCTTTAATCATAAATCACAACGCCATCAGTTTTACTACAATTCCACTGTGCTTATGTTGCCTTCTGGTTTCCCTCCAGAGTGCACTGTGGGCAGGTGGAGAATATAAACTGCCCATGAATATGAAACACAAGTCTGACTGACTACTCCTCTGTTTGTGTTAGCGATGTGACAAAATGTGGAAGCAGCTCTCCTGAGAAACCCGAAGAAAGTCAAGCCAGAAGAGAAAACAAAAAGTGATTATTATACCAAATCTACCACTCGCAGGGTAGAGTATTAAATACCAATGTTATTCTAGTGCTGAGCTATTTTCTTTTACAATTCTAGGCCAGGAAAGCAAACATGTTTACAACGTCTATTGAGGCTTCGGGGTATCTGATCGTCTGGCTCAGACCTCCTCTTCCTCCTCCCCTCCTGTTTGGAAGGACTAAGCTCACAGGACTGCAGCGGAAAGTGATGATGGAGTAATTAGCAGCATCAAAGCATCCGTTTGCTCTGCTGCAGCCATCTTCACTTATTACTCTGCAGTTTTGTTTTTTTTTCTACTGGCCTCTCATTGCAAATGCACTCATTCCCACTGGCTCTGGGTTTAATTTGGAGGGGATATTGGCGCATAAGATGAAGACCGCAGCATGCAAACACATTTGCACTGTGGGGTGCTATGTTATCGAAGCATACTGAAGCACATTGAGGGGAAAAACTAAAGTAGTGTAATTCAGCTGAACAAACACACCCCCTTTGTTAAGGTCATCCAACAGATGCACGGTAGTTATTGTGGAATGTTTTCCTGTAGAAAGAATAAAACCGGCGACAGGACCGCTTCATATTTCACTCGTTTCACGTCGTACAAAGCAGCAGCTCACCAAGCTCACAATGACTTTCCAGCTTAATTTAAATCAGCATTTTCCTTTTATCACAAAGCAGATTATTTTCCAGCACAACAATAGTTAGGAGGAAGATTACAGCTGAGTCCTGCAGCACAACAAATGCCGCGCAAACACAGGTCTTTTAGTCTATAACAATTTAAGTAATGCGGGGGCCAGGGTTTGTTCAGCCATCAGGCTTAGAGGGGCGAGGGCACTAATGGCAGAATGTTTTCTAAAAGGTAGAGTGGAGCCTGTGCAGCTCAGCTCAGCAGAGACCGTGTGTTAATGAAAGGGGAGGCCGCTGTTGGAGGGTTGCAGTGTCCCTCTGCAGAGGTGCGCTGAGGCCCAACCCCCACACACTACAAAAAGATGCAGAGAGATGACAGATACCGTCACAAGCCACTAGAAGGGGATGTGTGTCTTTATTAATAATGGAAGAGTCTGCCCCACTTTGCTCTGCTCCTACGCAGTGTTGCATGGGAGAAAGATTCTGGCTTACCGTCTACTCTTCTGTGGCTGTTTTTTTTTTTTATTGAACGTGTTGTACATAGCTGTCGTTAACATTGTATATGGTTTTTTATTGTGTCTGTCTTTTTAGTGTAATTGACATTGTATGTTTTCTCTTTTTCAGCAAAGTATGTTGGCTGCCACATTGATGACACGCAGAAAAGAGCGCTGAGAGGAGTTTCCTTTTTTGACTACAAAAAAATGACTGTATTTCGTTGCCAGGACAACTGTGCAGAAAGGTATGACAAAAAAAATCCTCCCCTCCTCTATTTCTGCTGTCAGGCTGGAAATGATAAGAAGGGCTGATAAATTAAAACTCCCCGACATTGATTAAAATGTGTCATCTGTCGTGTCCGAAGCAAGAATCGCAGCACCGAAGGACAGTTAATGACTAATACAAGCCTGTCAAATATATTAACCTCAACATATATCTCATATCAATGATAGTCGGAAACACATCACTGAAGAATATTATAATACAGGTAGATGAAATCCGGCGTTCTGATTGGTCTATTGTGTAAAGCTGAACTGTGGTTGTTTCTCTTGGTTTGTGCTTTTCTATTTTTGTTTTAATGAGTGAAAACCGTTCACTACATTTTAGGCTGTTTTTGAAGGCCCTTTTCCTGTGTCCACATATCAATGTCACCTTGGTCCATAAATAAATAGTTTTGAGGGTTCAGATGATGGGACAGATGATGTCACTTGTGTAAGGATTGTAAAGCCCTCTGAGGCAAATTTTGGATTTGGGCTATGCAACATAATTTTTAAATTGAATATCCATTCCCAGCCTTAGGGAGCAATTTCTGGTTAACTGTCTTGCCCAAGGACACGTTGACATGGACAAGAGGAGCCAGGGATTGAACAGCTAATGTCTTGATTGGAGGACGAACTGCTCTACAGGGAAAAATCGATCGCCCGTAGACTGACCAAAAGAAATGTTGATGCAATAACAAACAAGTTAATCCATACGTGACATGTGATCAAATGGTGATACCATTACCATTTCTTATTTTATTCTGTTGCGTTTGTTAGTGTGCTGGCAATGTTTTTGTATGAAATGAGACTGATAATTGTAGCTCCACACACACCGTTTCTTTTCAAAAAGCCTGGTTTGAAGAGTGCAAAACCTTTGACTATTCTTTGAGGCTGTGGTAGCTGCGGCGCTTCCTAGTCCTTATCCAGCCGTGTTTCTAACCCCTTTGATGATTGAATAGGAGAGCCAGCTGTGAGCCATACCAATATTGACCTCCTTCTATATTTTGTTCTTCCGGCTGAATGGGAGCAAATACCTGCAGTCTGGTTCCAAACTTCTGCAAAGGTCTCCCCAGAACTGCTGCTCTTTACTGTATAATCCAAACATGCTCGTATTAGTATACAAATCCAATCCAATCCAGGAGTTTGAATAGGGTTAAACACAAAACAACCCCGTTATATATGTTTCCAGATTTGTAAGAATTTATCTCTCAGCTCTTATAATCCATTTGCCTGCTCTTTCCTCACATCTTATCTTCCCCTCTCTGCTACCTCAGCCATCTTTCTTTCACCTCTTCTCACTCCCCGTGGAATTGAAGAGACGGCTCTATCGAATCCATTGAATTACACCCATCACCGGTTTGCAGAGCTGAGAATAGGAGCAGAGAGAACACTTTTTCAGCTCTTTCCTCCTCTTGGATCTTGCAGCCTGCCAGCCTCCTCTTCCCAGAGCAGCGGGTTAATAAGAACAGACAAACAAATGAGGGGCAACCGCACATAGCTGAGCACAGTGGTTCGGGCTTGATTGACAGCCCACGGGATTCGTCCTGTGTGAGTTGAACGGCTAATTGCAACCAAAAGGCCTCTTGGGAGTCAATTCGTCCATGCAGCAAAGGAGGGGAGAGAAGAGACCTTCTGTGATTGGGTAAATGTGTAACTACCTCCAGAGCCTTTTGGCATCTTCGCCAAAGAGAGATGTTACTCCAGGCGAATGTTCTGTTCTCATCTTTACTTCAACATCTTCCCTCGTTCTCCATTTGCTTTGTTTTATTGATTGCTTCTTATCTGGTTGCTCCCTGTACTAATCTGCACGGCCCCCGTGAAGGATTAAGAAATGTCATTAAGGCTCAGAACAACCGCTTCTTTCCTTGACTAACGATGTCGATGCCATCTCCTCCCTCCAGAGGGTACATGTATGCAGGTCTGGAGTTCGGAGCCGAGTGCTACTGCGGTCACAAGATCCAGGCTCCCAATACTTCCGATAGCGAATGCAATATGGAGTGCAAAGGAGAGAAGAGCAACCTGTGTGGAGGAGCAAACAGACTGTCCATCTATAGGTTGGAGCTGAGCCAGGAGTCGGCCCGTCGCTGTGAGTCCGACACTCTGCACCAATGACAAAAACTCCCCCCGGATCTCATAAGAACAACAAGCTGCTTAGCAAAGGGCTACCGAGGGAACACAAAAGAGCGCTGCCACACATGAAATGTGTTTCTTGGGTTCTGTATTGTCGGCCACAGGTATTCCCCTACTCACCTGTGAGCCTACTGGTGTGCTAAATGAATGGCTTTTTAATTTCATATTGACAAATGTGCACACTAGGGCTAGGTTCTCTTAGTCCATTAGTTGACTACTCAGCCATTTGCCGTCTCAGTTGACAAAGATCTCTGGAGTCGTTCTTTATGCTTTTTTTATGCTGGATGGCTTATTTTCAGGAAACTGGTGAGCACACTTAAAAATAATATCTTAAGTGGTGCTTTTGTGTGATGAAAAATATCATTGTTAGACGAATGAGAATTTCTCTAGTGGCTGTGAGCATTGATGTCCATGAGTGGAGAACGAGCAGACCTGTATATACCAACAGTATCCGCTTCGATTCAATAATCCAACAAGCCAAGCTGTTTCAGGGGGAAATATTTGTTTTATTTTGGGTGATGCCACAGAGTCTGTAGCAGGCTGCTTGGTTGTGTTTACCTCTTTCCCCAGAGAGCTGTGCTACCTACGCAGCTCAGCCAGCCAGGTTGAAAAAGATCTGTGTGAGGTAGTGGGTTCAAAATTAAACTAAGACCACAAGGTGAGGTAACTTCACACCTTTATCTCTTCCTCTGTATCTGCCCAGAAATAATGGGTGAACATGTGAAAGGAAATAGTTAGTGTGCCCATCCATGGCAACTATATAAGTACTGTTCAAATGACAAAATCACCTCAACGGCATTGTCCAGTTCAGTGAAGTTTGTTTATTAGGATTCACTTCTGCTTTTCTATTTGCCATCAGACTGCTGAATAAGCTCTTTGTGTTTGGGCTTTCACCTTTGACACTGGTCTCTGTCATGTGCACATCAAAGAGGAAATGCATCAAATGTGTCGAGGTGGCTATGTGGTTTTTACCACTTGCAGACCATTACGGTCACATGGTTGAGTGTTTTTAGCAAACTGGTCAAATAATTCTAGAAAATGTTTTTCTGCACGTATGCAATCTTATTATTTGCTCGAGACATTGTTTGAACGTTTCAATGTTGCATAAGGCTGCTAGGAGTCAACGGATCACAAACAATAAGCATTTCATGTTGGCTTGACAAGCTTTGCCACATGAGAGGGAAAAGAAGGGTAACTAGAAAGGATGCAGCAAAGATTTACTACAGGGAAATAAAGAGAGCCAGGACATTTCATTAAAAATTCAACTTTTATTCAGGGAAAAAGGTCAAAGATAAATAAAACATTAGATACACACACATGGCTCGAGCTATTTTGCAATCTGAGTTACCTTGTTTTAAAGATTTGCATTACCGATAGCAGTCGTGAGCCAGTGCAGGTTTTGAGAGCATAAACTTAAATAGGAAGAAATGCTGTTGAGCTCTATGTGCAGATTTTATTCAGCGCCAATAGCGCATGAAGCTGTTTTTTATCCTCCACAGTAAAAAGGTTTTAGTTTTCTTCCTCTTTTGTAAATGCTCAGCAGTCAGTTGAGAGCTTCATACCTACGCGCGGCTGACATGTTGACAGGATGAAATCAAGATTTTCTTGTCCAGTAACTTATAAACAGCGGTTTTCAAACTGTAATGAAACAATGGTGCTCAGGACGTTCCTGTCACATTAGGCGTAGAACAGTTGATACGTGATTTCTAAACCGCCTTCAGAGTGTTCATTGGAAAAAGTGGCCCAATCATTCTGTAAGTAAGATGTGTGTCCAGCAATTGTCCTACAGCTAAACTAACAACGTGAAACAAGGAAAGAAGCACCAGAGATGGGGATCTGAGATCAAAAGGTCGTCCACACACAGCAGCGATGTTGTGCTGCCATTGGCTGCGTCTGCTGGCAGGCCAAAGCCTTAGTAGACCATGGAGAGTCCCAGTGGGATCTCTTCATGAGGGTCAGTGAATAGAGGCCAAGCCGATGGAGGTTCTGCTCAGTAACCATAAAACTGCAGTATTGTTATTTATTTCTTTATTCCCATTGGTGAATTACATTTTGGCTTGTTCTTTCTCTTTCAGACGGCAGTGCCATTTTCAAAGGGTGTTTCCACAGGCCGGAAAATGTAACTCTGGCACTTCCATTCAGCATGGTCATCCAAAACATGTCCGTGGACAAATGTGTGGACATGTGCACGGAGAGGGTAGGACTGGTGTCACGCGCTGTACATTCAGACACCGCGACGCATCTGTGGTTTTTCACCGCGGCTGGGTTTTTTCTTCAGGAGAAGACGCTGGCCGTCCTGGCCGGAGACCGGTGTCACTGCGGCTTCCCGACTCCTCTGTTCTCCCTTCACGAACCGGAGGATGAAGGAATGTGTCTCAGCCGCTGCCACGGCCAGGAGTTCGAGAGCTGCGGGAACGACGAGTATTTCGTGGCGTACCAGACGCAGGTTCAAGGTAACGCAGGGCGGCTCGCAGCAGCATGCAATGGGTGCATTGGAGCCACACAAAAAAACACACAGGTGCACATCGACGCGGTGTACCGAGTGGGAATATGCTGAGTTGTTCTAGACTGTATCAACTATGTTGTTGATCATCATTCTCTAAGATGTGCATTTTTGTGGCCAAAGTTTCCCAACGCATGAGGCATATGTAGCTTGGATCAGCACAAAAACAAACACAAGAACAAGCGCAGCGGGAAGTAACCTGTATGTAAAAAGGTGTGACAGCTTGTTCTCGGAATCAGTTACCTGTTACTTTACAGTTTTTCTCCATTGGTTTGGCTCATTTTTTTAAACAGAAATTACATTCTCAAAACAACATGGACAAACCTCCAAACAACTTAGCAATTTCTCAATACAGAATTGAATTTCTCATTCATTTGGTTAAATTGCAAATGTTAAATTGCAAAAGTACATATCTCAATGTCTCAGTACATCTTTGCAAATGATTACAGTTTTTCTCGATTGTTTACACACAAATAGTGGTACTTGACACACAATGACCACAACATGTAACTCATGCACCAACCCCCTGAACCAATTCTGCTAAACTACAAGCACAATTCTTGCTTTGCACTCAAATTGCAATTCTAAAACACACTTTTTTCAAAACACTACACGCAATTCTCTGCATTCTCTGCACAATTTTCATGAAGAAAATGTTGTTTTCACAAGAAACACACTGTCATTCAAAATTCTAAAGTCAATTGCCCTACTATGCACACTGACTCGTCACATGGGAAAACACCTGTCACACAGTGTTACAATTAGGAATTAGAGCTTTAGCATGAAAGGGCAACAGGTGAGCTCTTCTGTTTTGGAGCAATGGATGCCAACATTAGAAACAGAGCCAGAGGAGTGAGAGTAAGAGGAGGAGGACGAGGCGAGGACAAGGACCGTAAACTCTGATGAGATCCGAGCCACTTTGGTTGACCAAAGCTATTGAGGAATTCTTTTCTGCCTGGAGATGGAAAGTGTGTGTCCACAAACGCATATCCCCCTTCTCTTCTTCTTGCTTGAGATAACTGTTTTGGGTGAGATATGGCCTTTTGAAGGTGATCTATGTAGTTGTGCTGAACCTATTTTACCAAATGCATTAAGAGCTTTGAGAATGTAATTTCTGTTTCAAGAATTGAGCCAAAGCAATGGAGAAAAACTGTAACACCAGAATGTCACTTTTCGTTGTCATTTCTGACCTTTGATGTGTCAACATAACTTCTTTCTCTTTAGCGCAGTTTTCCAGAAAATTTCAAAATTCTGTGGTAACTTTTTTTTTTTTGCGAAACTTGCACAGTCACGATCCCCTGTCTTTCACCCCAAATTTCAAGACACATGTCTGGCCCTTATTTGATTTTTTCAGAAATTATAAATGAATAAAAAAAATGAACGGGCCTTCGCCTCCCCTTGCATGTCGGGGAGGGGGGGGAGGGGGCAGCAGTCAGCCGGACACGCAGTCAAAAACACAAAAAAATAATGCAGGGTGTAGCATTCAAACCCAAGTCTGTGGCTTCATAAACGGAATACCCCACCACTTGGCTTGCTGCAAAAGACCTGCAAAAAGTAAATAAAATATGTAGCATCACCTCCATTCAGACAAGGCAAAAAAGGGAAGCTAATCACACAAATTCTGCTGCACACAGAAGTATTCATTTGTGAACTACACGCCTTTTTGACTCAGTGGAGGTCCCGCAGATATATTTTGCGAACTGAACACACTGAAAGTGTCTCTGCAGAATAAGGTTACTAGTTTAAACTTATAGGACAACATGGGTGGCTTCCTGAAGAGAGCAGAGCTGTGGTCAAGTGACTTCACAGATCTCTGCTTTTATCAAGCGGATCAGCTCTGTAATGTCATTACCAAGGACACTGACGCAACTTTTCAAGAAGAAAAATAGCTGCTTGAACACTGATGCCTTTAGATGGCATTGAGCCAATAGTGGTTTTCTAAAGAATTTTGTGAGAATCGGACCCAGCGTCTGAGAGGAGTTTTCAAAAACGTGTTTTTCACTAAATTCAAAATGGCAGAAAATCTTGGTAGGCGCATTTGCATAAGTGGTTGACTTTGTTGACACAGGTGTGAAAAATGTCAAGTCAAGTGGTGACAGTGGGCCAAAATCTCCCCAGCAAGAGCACTTAGTGCCATTTTTTCACACCCAAATGCTTCGAAATTTTTCGCACTTCCGACGCACACTCACAAATTCAAGAGTCTTTGTATTCAAAAGCGCGATTGAAGTGGCAGAAGAAAAATCTGAATAATTCTTCAAAACACAACAGGGCTTTGCCCGACTTTCCCCTAAATAAATCAAAGAATAAAGCATCTCTGTCTTTGTGGTCTGTCAGATAACCGCTGCATGGACCGGCACTTCCTCCCCACTCGTGCTAAGCAGCTGGTGGCTCTTGCCAGTTTCCCCGGAGCCGGCAACACCTGGGCTCGCCACCTGATAGAACTGGCCACTGGTTTCTACACCGGCAGCTATTACTTTGATGGCTCCCTTTACAACAAAGGTGGGCATCGACATTCATCGGACACGATCCAGAAACGCATTCATTGATTGATTGATTGATTATATCCACTGTGGGCTTGTCCTTGTTGAGCAGGATTTAAAGGCGAGCGGGACCACTGGCGGAGTGGGAGGACGATCTGCATCAAGACGCACGAGAGCGGCAGGAAGGAGATTGAATCCTTCGACTCCAGCGTTCTCATGATCCGAAACCCCTACAAAGCCCTCATGGCCGAATTTAACAGGAAATATGGCGGCCACATTGGATTTGCTTCTCAGGCCCACTGGAAAGGGAAAGGTGAGCTCAGCACTTAAACTGAGACCAGAGTGTTTCAAGACAGAGACCGGACAAAGACTTTGGGGGGGTGAGACAAAGTCAAATCCAAGACATAGCAAGACCGGCTAAAGACAACGACCAGACCGGTACAAGTACCGCAAACCATGTGTGTGTACTAGAGTACCATGAAATAACTACGTCACATTCTCACAGACTGTCTCTGGAGCTTTCAAACAGGTGGACATTTGTTTTTTTGTTTACGGAAAGTAAAAGAGTTAAGCGGTAAGAGATTTTTCAGTTTAAAAGGCATTATGTGAAAATCTGTTACCAGATATCCAGA
Source organism: Pungitius pungitius (assembly GCF_949316345.1). Lineage (NCBI taxonomy): Eukaryota > Metazoa > Chordata > Actinopteri > Perciformes > Gasterosteidae > Pungitius > Pungitius pungitius. Next base: position 11,535,308 of record NC_084904.1, read on the forward strand.
ATCTGTCAATTTTAAAGGACAAATGAGTTGGTCTATTCAATGTCTTCTTAGCCGTTTTAATTTTATATATTCAGAAAATAACCTCTTTCATTACCACTGGATCCAAGTAAATAAAAAACTAAATTTAGTATGTGGTAATATTAAAAAGAGATAAGAAATGGTCTTTGATGACAATGGTTACTTAATGGTGGAAGTGAGGAATAAACCGCAGATTGTTCCATACAAAAAATGAAATGAAACAATCCGTTAACCTCACGAGTCGTGTCACTATTTAAAACATTCTTATTAGCCAGACTCTCACGTTATTCAAATAAAAAATGGGACTTGACGGTCTATAGAAAATGTTGACATTCGTCAAAGAAAATTTACCAGCTGTTTTCTTTTTTCAGACCAGTTTCCAAAGATCATCTGTGTTCATATATGTGTGCATATATCCTTTATTTTACAAGTGAATCTAAGTCATTTCCATTGAGTTTGTGCTCAATAACTAGAAGGAATCTTTATGATTTCTGAAATAATAAGCAAATGAATTCATAATCTTGATATGTATTTTGATTCTGCACTGTTACAGACTTTATGTGGACATATGGTCCTGCATCCTGTAACTACATGCATTGTGAATCCAGGTGTCAGCACGTTATAATTTTAAATTCCTCTTGAGTTTATTTGATAAAAAATGGAGATAATAAACATTCACAGCAACATTTAAAACAATTAAAACATATTTGGTTCAATACCCCTTTGTCTACAAAATGATGCCCTTTGCAGAAATATATTCATATTTCATGCATATTTTTCGCTCATATCGTAGCTCATTCGCCCTCCTTGGTGTATCTCGGTAACCATGGCAACTTTTGTCTGGTCCGCGTACCGTCTCTCTGACTTTCTGCAAGGTTTAATCGATTTTCCAGAGGCTGGAGACTTGCCGACCCAGCAGTGTCTCTCTTTGTGGAATCATCAGCACATTTGGCCTGCCATTTCCAATGACTGTTTGTTCCTTCCGTCAGTGATGCGGTGACATCAAGAACGAGGAAAGCTTCTTGACAGCTGCCACTTCGAATACAGCGAGATGATCATGTTTGCGAGTCAGCGTGACATTGTGTTCGGGGCACCACATGTGCAATTTGATGCACTCACCTCAGCGAGGGGGGGGGGGCTTGGATGTTACTGATGCCCTCCAGTGTGGCAGTCGACTCAGGTGCAAGAGCAACTTATTTTGACCGTCAAGTTCTTTACTAAAGAGCTTAGTTATGTTTCATGTGGCTTTAATTAAAGCTTCACACTTGAACCCTTTTGTGTTTTTTACGTCAAACCTCTTCTAGAAGCTCTTTTCAGAAGCATCATATAATATTCTGTCCACTGTGCCTCTCTCATTGGTTTCTGAGACAGCTCTGCAACCTCAGCAGGCTTTAAACTTTAACGACAACCTCTCCTAACAGAGAGAATGTGTGCTGCTAATGCAGTGAGGCTCCTGCCAGCAGAATCTTTTATGGGCCAGTAGATTATCAATGAGTAAAAGTTGCAAGCAAAGGGTTTTGCTGCAGGCCCCTGACAACCAAGAATGTCCATCATCTCAGAAGTTGTACACTGCAGTACGTTGGGGCCACACTGATGTTAAGTTGGGTCGGTGTTTGGCCATCGTGACTCAACTCCATACAGCCCTCAATTTGACTACTTTATTACTTGTGTTTCTTAAATCTTTTTCATTCTCATTTGTCCTGCAGAGTGGCCCGAGTTTGTGAAGAACTATGCCCCTTGGTGGGCGTCCCATACCCTGGACTGGCTGAATTATGGGAAGATTGTCCACGTGGTCCACTTTGAGAATGTGAAGAGGGACCTGTTCTCCCAGCTGAAGGGAATGGTGCAGTTCCTTGGTTTGAAAGTTTCGGAGGAACGCCTCCTATGCGTCGAGGGCCAGAAGGATGGAAACTTTAAGCGATCCGGCCTACGAAAGCTTGAATATGACCCCTATACTCCAGAAATGCGAGCAAACATCAATGAACTAATCAGAACAGTAGATGCTTCTTTGAGGAAAAGGAACATTTCTGGAGTTCCAGAGGAATATATGCCTAGATGATATACGAGATCCCATCATTTATTTTCCTTTTCCCTCCTTTAATTGGACTGCACCATATTTTTCTAGGATTACGTTACAGAAAATGTTTGTTTTTTTCAATTATTATTCTGTGAACATAGGTGGAAGCTTTTCTCTTTACCCTCTTTTTTATTTCCTATTCATGTCGTTTCATTTTGTGTTGATCCTCAGTAGCTTCATGCATTCATAAAATAGGCAGTTTTCTCTCCGGCTAAATGAAAAGCACTCCATATCCTGCTCTATGCACATGTGCTATGTAGGCATGAGCACATGCCTTAACATGAAGAAGGTACAGCTGACTACATGTGTTACTAGTGAAGAAACGAGTTCCCCCGAATATACATTATTTTGTGCATAAGAAATATGAGAAATGAAAACTTTCAGATGTAAAAATCTTCTGCTGCTATCAGTTAGAGAATAATACTATTTTATACATGGAACGTAAAGCCCTTGGTCAGAGGGAAATATGCAATATGCAGGCTATAACCACATGATGACGATGATGATGTGGTGCGTTTCTAATATTTTGTAAGTTGTTCCACTAACTTTTAGAGAAGAATCTTGTTTTCAGTTATTTCTGCTTCTTCTATTCAAGATGATGAATAATCCCTCTTGAAGGCACTGACAAGGAGAAAATAGGATTTATCTCAACAGCATTTATCTCTGCCGTGCAGTGCACATGTCGACTGATTTGGTTGTGCGTTTGTTTTCTTGACACTGGACTCGATGAAGAAATCCAAAAAGCACTTTGCTGTGCCAAACTTTCCCCAAAGATCATGGAGAAATTAGACATTACATTGTGTTAGATCAGAGGTAATATTTAGCAGTAGCAATGAGTATAGATTTATTTTATGAGTTACTCATAATCAATGTTTTATTGCTTTGTTGTAAGAAGGGTTATGAAAGTTATAGCTGGTGATCATTTTACTAATAATTTGATCTCCACAAATGTGTGAATTCTGCTTATAAAGTAAAGTCTTATAACGGTACTCAATGTCCTGTGCCGTATGCTAATAATACATTTTAAAAAAAACATTTAAAAAAAAATACATTACAGAAATAAATACAACGTGGGTGACAGCGCCAGACACAATTAACTGACTTCCATTTTCAAAATTGCATAAATATATTTTTATAGGATTTGCTGAGGCATTGATAACATTTGTATTACAACCAGCAAAAGGGGTGAAGGTGTCTATTTTTAACACATGCTTTGAACTTTATTGGCTCTGGCTTTCACGGACAAGCAGGCACTTTCTGAGCATAGGTGTCACAAATGAATGTATTTTCTATGGAATGAATGTAATGTGATAAGGCCCAATAAATGAGTGCATAAAATGATACCCTGTGGTCAACGGTAATTCCTATAGAAACATTGGAATCAAGAGGACTAGTAAGTAGGCTATGGTGACTTTAAAGATCAAAGAAAATGTAGGGATCTTAGTACAGCCTCTTCGAACTCCTCCATTATTCATTTTGCTTCATGATAGCACTTAGTATACACTAACATATGTAAATATATTCGTCAAACTAAAATAATTGCTACATGCTGTGGTTTTATGGACCTGTGTGCACATCACCAACCTCCTGTATTACACAAATACGGTTAAGCAGCTTCACATTTAATGGAGTAAGATGTATCAATTCACCTAGCCCACTATTTTAGTTTAGCCTGGTAGCACGCTCACATTTTCCATTAAGCACTAAACAGTACAGCTGAGGCTCATGGGAATGTAATCTGCTTCGCAGGCATTTGAGGGCTGGTGGAACTATCTGATTCAGCCTGAGGTGGACGTGAATGTCTGTACAAACTGTCACGGCCATCCGCCTGGCAGTTGTTGAGTAGTTTCAGTGTGGCTATGAATGTGTCAGTCTAAATGTGGAGCAACTAACAGATTAGTTATTTAAATAACAGCAAAAGAAGCAGTAAACACAACATCCTTGCTGGAGATGTCAGTGTGCTGTTGTTTCTATACAAATCAGAAATATCATTTATTTTCCTTATCACCTCCGCATCAAGTATTTACCCTTTGCCGTTATTTTTGTCTCAAAGGCTGCACATGGTCCTATTAATTAATAGATCTTTAAGAAATTCTCAGCCTTCTCATCTCAGCCTGTGTCATTGCGGTTCACTCATGTGGTTGTGACTCATGTAACCTCTGCAGTCAGTCTTCCTCCCTTTCCTGCCGTTTCAGCATAGAGGAATTAACCACATATGTTTGTTGTTGTTCCCTTTATGTTGTAGGAAGTGAGATTACTTATTTTCAAAGGGTAACTTTTACAACACAAAAATAATTTCTTATTTTGGTATAACGTGTGTTGAACAACTTTACTTTTTTCTTCTAGCATAAGATTATGTTTCTCTTTCAGTCTTTAAAAAAAGTGTTGGGAAAATGCCATGCTAGTCTACTGACCACTGGTGACGTACCACTGAAATGCAGATTCTTGTTGGCACTTAACTTAAAACAAACCCAATTCAACCTAGCTAAATGAAAGCTTTTTGTGTGGATAAACTAATACATGTCAAAATGAAACAAAGAACATATTGTTTATATTTATAGCTTTATTAAAAAATAGAAATATATGGTTTATTGCACAAATCAGTCACTGAACAGCTCAAACATTAAAATACAAATTCCATTAAACATGATATTTTTGTCCCCCGGTAATAGCAGCTGGGTGTGCTGCATTTTAAAGAAAAGAACTACCAGAAATCCATTCTTTGCTTTTCCTTCAGTGAGAGTTATCTTTGCGTTCAATAGGACCATTTTAGTTGTTGAATTCTAAATTGATCAGCAAAGATTTCCTGCAAAAAGACTGGAGCCCTTTTCACCACATTTTTGCGCGCGCAAGCACGTACGCAAACGCGCACACTGTAAAAAAAAAAAAAAACATGTAAGAGCAGACAAGAGCTCCGAGACTCCCAAATGTGCAATTATAGTTGATCTACTGCCACAATTCAGGATGGAAAAAAATACATGAAAATTGGTTGTAAAAGTATCACACTGAATGCTCCTTTAAGCATCATACAATTTCAGCCCACGCTTTATATAATGATACACTTATAAGAAATTATCCCTCATATTTTACAGATTCCTCTTAATGCTGCAGTTGAAACTGCCTGCATAACTCTCCAAAAACATGCTCTGCAAACGTTCCTTCTGCTGAATGGGATTAATGTTGTCCCTGCACAGCACAATGAGTAAAATACATATTTAGATATTGGCTCAAACTCGCAGATTATTCCACTGCATAATGTATTGCGAGCCTCCATTGGCAACTGCTTTCTCGATGCTGCCAACAGAGGAAAAGTGCAACAAAAATGCTCATTAGCACAGAGAATCTATATTTTATATGCTGTGGGGTAATTACATTTCAGAAAACAGCATTTCTAATGAGTGAAACAGTTTGGGTCTAGATGTGTGTGGAAGCTCGGCCATCCATGGAGCTCGTCCTGGACAGGTATCGGCTGGTGGTGCGGCCTTCCTCTGCCATTGCGTTCTCCATCTTTGAGAGCATGGAGCTCTTGAACTTCTGCTTGAAGTCATTGCCCATGAAAACATACAACACCGGGTTGAGGATGCTGTTGGCTGCAGCCGTAGAGAAGCCCAATTTGAGTCCCACGATTAAAATGCGGTGGTCGTAGTTTTGATGGTTGAGCTCGAGGAGGATGGACACGTGGTAGGGCAGCCAGCAGAGGAAAAAAGCAGCGACGAGTGCAGACATGACTTTGAAGGGTTTGGAGGATTTGATCACGCGGTTGCTTCGCAGTTTGAGAACGATGATCGAGTAGCAGACGAGGATGACAACGAACGGGACGATAAACCCAACGAGAAAGCGGCTCAGCGCCACAATCTCGTGACCGTGTTGGTACGAGGTGTAATTATTGTAGCAAATGGTTCTCCCCACGTGGGTGCTAACCTCGCGAAAGACGGCGGAGGGTAAGCTCATGGCGATGGCGAGGAGCCAGCAAATTAACACTACGACGGACGCCTTCTTAACAGTGCGGTGGTTCTGAGCCCAGACCGGAAACAGGACCGACACGCAGCGGTCGATGCTGATGACGACCAGGAGGAAGATGCTGCTGAACATATTGAGGAACATGACTGAGGAGGCGAACTTGCACATCAAGCGGCCAAAGATCCACTCCTCCATCGCCATGTTGGCGATGGTGAACGGGAGGAAGGCGCAGAAGACGAAGTCGGAGACGGCGAGGCTCATGTACCAGGTGGTGTTGACGGTCTTCTTCATCTTGAAGCCAGAAATCCAGATGACCAGAGCGTTTCCACAGAAGCCCAGCAGAAAAATGGCCGCGATGACCACAACTAAAATTACACACAAGGGTTCATTCAAACACGTCGGTTCGTGCTTGCAAACGGTCTCCTCGTGAAAAGAGTAATTGAACTCATAACTATAGTTATAGTCCAGAAGATCATCTGAATAATCCATTCTGCCACCCAAAGAGATTTCTGTTAACAATAAAATGAAGGAAAACATTTCAAATGATCAACATTTTATAGCATTTTACAAGAAAGCTAGATGGAAATGTTTTGAATTAAAATGGACTTCGTACCTGAAGCTCAGACCGTCGGTGCTGTTGACTATATGGTTTCAAGAGATTTGTGTCAACAGAACAGTGTCGTTTCCTTCAGACTCGTTAGAAACCCTGTACAACCCCTCTGCTACCAGCTGACCGGCGGTTTCTCAACACTTCCATCCCCTCAACACTTTCAGTACTGCATTTGAGGTCTTGAAGGACAAATTGTTTGTTTAGTGGCCGAGAAAGATCTCCCTTATAACAATTATATTAAACTGGAATACATGTCATTTGTCATAACTGCGGTTAGTTAAAGTGAATCTTAGGAATACTTTTGAACATTTAGGTCCTCCTCTGGTTCGTGGCTCTTCCTTTTTGTACTTCATTCTTAGTTTTAGCTCTCACGATTTCTTTTTCTCTGCCAGATGTACGTTTTTGGCCGGAGGGGGAAGGCATGCAACGACTACAGTATTCATTAAACCATAACCCATTCTTAGGCAACAGACACACTGATCTTAATTGAATATTTCTGCCCCAGCTTATGGTGCAGCTGTTTCTAATAACCCCACACAGATAATCAACAGCTGTTGTGAATACAGGCCACAGAGGTTTCCTGCCATCCTTAATGACTGAACTGATTCTCGCTGCCGTCCTGCTTCACAGAGTGATGATTATGCAGGCAGACGCATCCAGAGCAGCAACACCAAGAAGCAGACGGTAGTTATTCAATTTAAAATACGTTGCAATGAGCGAGGAGGATGGCAATGTTCCCAAACATTAGCGCAGAGTCTGGATTTCAGCTGAAACGCACATTTCTAGAACATAATAAGCTGATTAGGTTTAGTGGGATGAAGCGTTGCAATCGAATCATATTAAAATAAAAACAAAACATAAGTATATAGAATTGGTGTGAACCTTTATGGTGAAACCGCTTTGTATTTTCTTTGTATGCGTCGAGGTATTTAGCGTTTTTGATTCTACATGCCATCAACATAAATTCGTCAGAGCTTACAAGATTCAAAAAGACTAAAGAGAAGTCAATCAATTTGTGGACTATTTATGATACAATATACAATCTTTAAAAGAAATAACAGGAATAAGAAAGTGCCAAATCATTTAAAGAAATTGTCATATACTTATTTTTTATTTGGAGCTTAATCCCAACTTCTTAATTGCCAAAGTCCTCCACATGGTTTGTGACTGAGATATTGAGACACTAGAATATGCTGTATTAAAAGGCCCTTCATAAATAACAGGGGATTTTAATCAATTGGGACGCTTCTCATTTATCTTCGTAGGTCCGGTGATCTCATAACATTTACAGCATTACTTTGCGCACAACAACCCGATTAGAGGTGTGATCAATAAGGAACATTTATTAGTAATTTCTGTAACTGTTGAGAAAAGTGGTAACTACGAGCTTTATAGCTTTTTAATTAGTTGTCTAGAAAGCTAACAAAGCTCCTGAGTTGAATAGCCAGTGGACAAAAACTTATTTTGTATTCCCCTTACATTTTCATATTGACTTGCTCATTATGATGAACCTTCAAATTGAGCATGTTCTGGAAACAAGCTTAAAATCATAGAGACGCATGCAGCTCTCTGGAAAATTAGGAAACATTTAATTGCTTAGTGCAGGCCCAGGTGACCTATTTAGATGCTTTTCAACAAAATCCCTTTCACCACAGAGAACACCCAGACCTGCTGGTGCTCTGCAGATTAGATTTCCTGATAAAGGCTAAGTCATGAATATTCAAACACTCAATAAACATGTATAGACTTCTCTGCACTGTTATAGCTGCAACCACAGGGTATTCATGTGACCTACTTCTCCTCCAATTACACAGAAGAGTCATTTAGATTTTGATGAGTGATTCAAGGAGAATTTAGTGCTCAACACACTTTGTTGGCTTCACAAATACTATTCTTGAGGTTTAGTAGAACGAATTGAGCGATTTATGATGTCATTAAAAAACTATCCATGGTCCATTCCGTATTATCACACTCTCTCTCACACACACACACTTCATTTTCATTGTATTTATTTATTATTGTATTATTCACACTGGGCAACAATGTACTGGAAGATTTCCAAGAAGTGATATACAGAACATGTTATTCCTTGTTCCTAGAGAAATATAGGCTAAGAAATATTTGTATATCAAATCCATTGTTACATCCAACTCTCAAGCATAAGCTCTTTATTGTATTTCTGCATGAGGCAAAGCTGTGAAGGGCTTACAGTATTTAAAATATGTAGAGCCGTTGAAACAGACCTTTTCACAGCACATATGTTTGCTGTTGACAGCACGGAGAACACAGACATGTTTTTATGAGTGACAATATCCTCATTTTCAGTGGTAAACCATTCACAAGACGACAAACCAATATACAAATATGATCGTATTGTGTCTAACTGGCTGACCCAGCGGCTCCCTAGTGTCATCAACACAGCTGCAAGTCAAAGTCAATCACCGGATCCCAGTTCCCTATTGAATACAGACTTATTGATTTTTCTCTGAATGTTACACGAGTGCCTCAAACTCTACATCGTTGCTCTCAAGCTTTGGCAACACAAAAAGCCATTTCTCAGTGCTCAAATAAAAGTAATATTATTGTAAGAATATACAGAGAGAAGAGTAAAAAACCTGGTGTTTATATGGACTGAATAATGTTACTGCAATTTATAAGGGTGAAAGGGGATGTCTGTGGGGGTTTTAAATGGTCAAACAAACATATTTTATGATGTCATGATAGACCTAAAGGACACACTTAGACTGTAAAATATAATGTTTTAGGATGTCAACGTACAGCCCACTCATCTCACCAAAGCCCCAATGTGTGCACCAAGAGAGGGCATGCTGCTCATACAAATGATAACGTAGTACGTAAACAACCACACAATGAGGACACATTTTAGACCATTACACAACAAATAAAAAACAAAACCGTGACGGCAGCAAAAAGCTGTATTTGACCAAAGTCATTAAATAACTCGCTTTTTATCAACAGCAAAATAAATGAGCACCAAAGCAGATACAACACAAGGATGTATCAACAATATCAACTGCACAGTGGTTGCAACTTAAAACCAACCCATTAAAGCAAAAGAGAGCTGCATGCATAGTTATGCAACTTCAAGGGCGCACACAAACACGTTTGTTGATATTACAACCGACACAGTTTGTTGTACTCACCTCTCTCAAGGCACTATGAGGCCCAAGGCTCTGAAGAAGGGATTTACTGTTCCAAACAACGGATGACATCCCCCCAGTGAAGGCCCAGGCAGGAGTCAGTTACCATGAGCATGTTGCAATGTTAGCCAAGGAGCCGCACACCTGTTGGGGACGCCACATCGTTAGCGTAAGCGCGGCCGGTGGGGGGAGCGGGTTCAATCAGTGATCAACTGTGAGCCAATGCTAGAATGACGTGATACTGGCTCTTAGTTATAATTATAATAGAAGATACTACTCAGTAATATTCAAATAACATTGGCGTGTGACACTGAGAAAATAAGTTCAGTAATTAACCTTCCATGCTCATTAGCAGAAGTACAGTTTATTACTGCTTCATCCTCCCTGACTCCCTCTCAGTATAAACACAATAAGACTTTCATCCCAAAGATGAAAAGGAAGTTAATGGCAGAAGCATCCACTTCTGCTAGTATGAAAAACTCAACATATGTTGTAGCTTCCTGTAGAAATATACTTTGGGATTCTCGCCACATGTCCTGTGTGTCATATGACAAACTAGGAATTGATGAGCCACAAGGAGCTGGCAGAGAGGAGCTGTCAGTGAACTCTCCTACAGGAGAGGAGAAAACACTGAAAAGGAAACATGAGAGCTTAACAAGGCTGGAAAATAGTTGCACTGCTGACCTTCAACCTTTACTTTCTCAGGAGAGTAAAGCTTTGAAGCAGAGCTGATGCCAAACAAACAGTCAGTTTGTATTGGGGGCCTCTGATAGACATTAATGCAACTTGAGGGGAAAGGTGCCAAAATCCAGAGGTTGAGCAATAGTACAATTTTATAAAATGATCTATTAAATTGTACATTTTCATTGTCCATGTTAGCTCTCTCTCTCTCTCTCTCTCTCTCTCTCTCTCTCTCTCTACACCCATCCATGTCTTGAAATCCTTTTGATAAATCATCATAAATATATTTGTACCAGATGTGTGGACTCGAGTCATGTGACTTGGACTCGAGTCAGACTCGAGTCATGAATTTGATGACTTGAGACTCGACTCGACAAAACGTACAAAGACTTGCAACTCGACTTGGACTTGAACACCGATGACTCGTGACTTGACTTGGACTCGAGCCTTTTGACTCGAGAAGACTTGCTACTTCCCATGAAAACTGGGGGTAAACATATTCACACCACCGCGCCGCTCTGTTTATCGGCATCTGTCAAATAAATGTGCGCCACCTGTATGCGAGAGCGCGCGCTGCCTGAATGACATTCAATCACTGCAGTCTATTTGACCTTATCAACGAGACAGCTCGTTCATGGTTACAAAAATCGGGATTTTTGAACCCGGATTCAGACTCCGATGGAAATCCTCGCCAACATTATGTCAACGTCCGTTTTAAAGTAGTGTAATGAGCTGAGTTATTGTTATTAGTTAATCAGTTATGCAGATGTTGCATGTGTTCACGTTATGCTCTGTTACCAGCTGTAGTTACGCGAGACAACCCGAGTTTTGGGGGTCCGTGTATGCGGAAGTGTTCGTTCGGCGTGGTGACGGCCAACAGTGACAGAAGTTGAGTTGTTTTATATAAATAAATGCAGCGGAGTTGCAAGCCAGTCATCGCCTCCTTATTTACGCTGCAGCATTGGGGTGAGCGTTACAGTACTATAACACAGTCACAGTCGATCCACCATTACCCTTCCCTTCGTAGTCTAGGTCTGTGAGGCAGCGCACCATCACCCAGGGTTCCCCGTCCCCACTATAATAAGAGGACTTGAATTGACTCGTAAATAAAATGGCACGACTTGTGACTCGACTTGAGACTTGTTGGCTTTGACTTGTGACTCGACTTGGGACTTGCTTCGTCTTTGACTCGACTTGACTCGGGACTCAAGGGCAATGACTTGAGACTTGCTTGTGACTTGCATAACAGTGACTAGTTCCCACCTCTGATTTGTACCATAACAACAGTGCTTAATGGTAATGCACATGTTTTACGGGACATTTGTGAAAACTAGCTTTTAGATCTGGGACATTTACCTAAAGGGATTGAGTATAAATAACAGTCATAAATTGCAGCGCTATGATAATACAATATGGCTCCGGATCTGTTGTCTTTTGTTATCATCTGTTCCGCTTTTATAGATCCAGTTAATCCAGTTAGAGTGATCAGCACTGATCCTGTGGCACTGACATGGTCAATCAAGAACTGTTATCCTCAAATGACTCGGTCTAATGATCATGGGATTGCCTGTAATCAAAACATTGGATTGTGCCTTTAAATGAAATATCAGTCAAATCCGTACATCGTGTAGCATCATGTAAATTACAGTCTGCTGAGCCTTAGCATGTATGCATGGATTACTTTATGGGCCTATGGGGCACAGACGCACGGTGTCAAAGCAACCACAGAAAAGAATAACTACAAGAAGACCAAAGTGATGAGTAACAGCTAAAAAGACACATAAAACAGTGACAAACATTCACTAAACCACAGAGAGATGCGTAACCATAACAAAGAGACATATAACAGGAAGGGTTGGGCCTTTTGGAAATTGGTGTGTGGGGCACGTTGCCTCATAATCCGTCTACGTTAGTGGGTATAACGTTTTTTGGCAATAGGCATTGGATACAGTCAATAACATTATATCTGTCTGACAGTTGCTGCAGACAGGCGCATTTAAAGCGCAATCCAAATCGTCGCCGTGAGAGCAGTTTCCCTGACACAGTGCGCCCTGCCACAAAGTCTCATGAACCAGAAACTCAACAGCAAAAGGGTGAGAGTTTAACTAGAGTTTAACTAGGGTAATCAGTGTCAAATTGAATTTTTTTATGAAGAGCTATCAGGTTATTTTGTACTCTCCCCTGATCGTCACCAAAGAAACCAAACAGAGTCCCTAAGCAGTCATTGCTGGGAGGCTGAAGAAAATAATGAGCTGCCCACAGCTGCTGAGTCATCGCTGTGTGCTGAAAGATGTGCCTGTTAGTGCTGGAATTGGTAGATTTGACAAAGCTGGCCGCTTGCGGACCACCTCCTCTAAATGGCACAGTCCATTGCAGAGAGATAATCAGTGGAACGGCAACAGGAGCCTGTAGGAGGTCCCTTGTAATTACTTCACCTCAGGGATACCTGTGAGCCAGGGCCTGAGGGAGAGCGTCTAATCTGAATACATACGCACAACTAACAAACAAGCACATTTGATAATGTTGAACACATCATGGCTCTCAACAGGACCAAAGATCAGGTGCAAAAAAAAACGCCTGTCCTTTCCGAACACAAATCACCGTGGTTCAGTCATTCATAAAGAGTGGTTCTATGTGAAATGGTTCCCTTGGCTTTGAGAAAACGAGAAAGAGGACAGACCGCTACATAGCATATATTGAATAAATCATGGCCATTCTCTCCAGGCTTTATGCAAGAAGTCAGAGGGAAAGTCATCCATGCTGCACAATCATTCAGCAAAATGAATGATCCACCATCCTACTGGTTTATGTATTACTGCATTATGTGGACTCTCGGCAAGATGTAAGTCAGCCGACTTCCTGCACTAAGTCTTCATGAAGCTTGTGGACATGCAACACTTTAGGAAAAGACAAATAAGACTGACACATGGTAGTAAGAAGTGTAGCTCAGAAAACTGAGCAGGTGCGTTGGAGTGGAAAATTAACAGCGTCAATAGACAACCGTATTGTGAAGGCCGTGTTGAATAAAGCAGCCAGTAGCAGACTCTGAAGCTCTACTCAAGTAGTCTACCTGAGCCACCTCTCAGACACTGATGTATTATGGACCAAAGGTCAGGGACACATAGATGTGGAATAGTCACATTGCGTAAGAAACCTTTTGCATGAAAAAACAATGTTTTATTTATCAGTTTGTATTCCAATGATTTGGTTCGCTAAAGGATCTGGACTTTTTTCCACAGGTCTTTTAACATATAGGAAAATCTTCAGATTCTATCAAAAATAAAGTTTAAAAAAATCTTATTCTACCATGACACAATCTCATGATCAATGTGCAAACAATCCAACAATACAGGTTTTTTAACAAAACAAATGAGTAATTTTTCCTATTAGTACTGTGTTTCATTGTTGATTGTTTGCATGTCATATTTGGGACCTGAGGACAGAGGGGAGTCTCACCATGCACAGGAGGAAAAAGAGAGAAGGACGAGACATCGATTTAGTGTTGTTGTGAATGTGCCTTTCTTATTTTGTCACAGAGGTTTCACTCTCTTCGCATCTCTTAGTGGGCAAGCGGTCCTCTGCGACGTCCTCAAATCACCTTGTAACTGCACCTGTCCGTCGGCCGATGTATGGCTGGTTCTTGCGTTTTGGAGCAAAACTCTCCTTATAGATATTTAGTATGGTCACACTCAAGGACGGTTGTTGCTCCCTCTGATGCTCTCACTCGCTGTGTCCTCCTTCAGGGCTCTCTCATCCCTGCATTGAGCCATGCATACCAGAGCCACCATTCCTCTAACAAGATTCTCTATCTCGGACACCCAGCTCCGTCACCCAGAACAAAGCTTCATCTCAGAGCGAGAGGAAAGCAGGCTGACGGCTGATGAGAAGAGCGCGAGCCGGTATGGGAGGGGGTGAGGAGCCTCTGCCACAGGGATTTATTTCCCGCCCTAACAGGTCATTTTTTTTCTAGGTGGGCAGATGGATTTTCATCCTCTTGAAGCACAGTTCCAGCAAGAAGTGAAAAGACAGGGGGTTGTTTTAAAAGGCTACAAAGGGTCACCTCTGGAGTGTGCTTGCAGTTAATGCGTCGGCTGGTGTCAGCTGGTGAGGAGCACGCCAAGCAAACTCTTCCTTTGCATCATCTGAAAGATACTCGGTGGAAACAAGTGGGTTGTATTTTTTTCTCACAGCTTAATGAGAAACGTAATTCACGCTCCATGCATCCCAGTTATTTGACAACACTGATAATGGAGATAAACGCATGCTGTAGGAATCTCTCTTATCAGGGAGGGTCGGGTCTCTGGGGCGACGGTTCCAAACTTCCCTTTCTGCGCATACAAATTAATGAACCTGTTTGCCAACATTTATTTTGCTGCTGTTGTTCTTATTGACTGTATTGATTGGTTTCCTCTTCCTTAAAATTGCAACATTGGTTTTAGCAAAAGAACAAGGCTTAAACTGTTTGAATTAAGCTATTTCATTTAGTAGGAATGCATCACAGATCATATTAATATTAATATTTAATAATAACTTTTCCTGAGACTGCTCCATTCTGACAATAATCCCAAAGTGACATGAGGCATTTAATTGCACACAACAAACAAAAAATAAAAATGAAATTAGCCCTCATCATCACAGCAGCCTCTGTTTTATCTGTTTCCACAGCCGTGGGGGCTTTAGCTGATATAAGCATATGCCAGATGGGCATAGAATTGGTCCACAAAATGACCCGAGGGCAGTTCATTTCCTGCCATCTTTTCTCCTTTTTCGGTCGCCCATATCTGCAATGTTTCTCGACTAAAGCCAATTCTAAACTCAATTGCAGGAGCATATTGAGCAGTGGCAAAGATATCCCTGTATGGCCTATTGTGATTCAAGCCACTGGACAGCAGCCAGATAACGCAATAGTTTAGCGTCAATTAATTATGTCAACCCTCAGTTTAAGAAAAAGAGATCTTGATTAATTACGTCCACCCATTGGTTTATTGGTAACAACAGACCAGTAAAAAATGGCGGTTCACTTTGAAATTAGATCACGATCGAAATGTCAACTTCACAGAAGCCTTGTTAAATGGAAATCAATATTTTCAAATTAAACCGCAGATACAAAATTCCAAGGAGGTCTAAAAGCCACTGCCTGTTCTGAATCATTGGTCACAAAACGGCTACTTGTTTTTTTCTTTGTAGATTTGGGTTATAGATAAACTATCAGTTGTCGAAGCAGACTTATAGTCTGGAGTAGCCTTTGGGTTAAACTGCAGCCACAGTCTTATGTTTCCCATGATGCAACACGGGGCACCTTGTTATGAAAAGGTCAGCGCCTCGTTAACACCTACAGTGCGTCCATACAGCCAGACGGAATTTGACTTCAGGAAGTCGAGTAGCTGAGACATGATTTAGTGTTGGGTTCATTTCTCATGCAATAGAAAAAATAAAAAACAGTGAAGGCTCTATTTAAATGTATTTTTTAATGCCACCAGCACCTTTTTGCATGCAAGGTTTTTTGCATTATGGAGTGAAGGCTTCTAAGGCAGAGAGATACAATAAACGTGTCTTGGTGCAGAAGGAAAAATGATACAGCGCTGAGTCTGATTAAAGCCACAGATGACCATGGACATGCCTCGACGATAAGAGAGACGTTCTTTCTTCAGTTAATCCTTGGCAGCATGTTGATTACATATCATTGTGGTTTCTTTCTTCTTCTTTTTTTCACTGAATGTCAAACAAATGCAACATACTATTAGCCATAATAACATGCTACAGCTCTGTCTTTGCTTTGTGGTGGAGCACATGAATAACAGTGAAGAAATAACGCAGCTCAAGCACTATCCTCCAAGGTGAAGCTGCTGTGGGTCAGAGCAGCATTGGGGCTCTGTGGTGCTAAATGAGGTTACTGTGCAGCTCCACAGCTCAATGGGAGCACAGTGTGAAACATAACTTGACAAATTAAAAAAAAACTAAAATTCAGAAGGACCTACGTAATCTTTAAAACATAAAATCTTCCACGCGTTGTTCATTCATAACTTCCTCTGCCATGTCTGTGGCGTCAGCATGTTGTTGCAATGACAGGCTGTGACTATCAGCTCGGCTGCCATCTGCTGAAGATATGTATAATAGTGTTGGCTCTGGCACAAAGCCAGGAATCAATCCTTATCACCACAGGCTCTTCCCAGCTGGTGGAGGGGTATATTCTCTATAAATAGTTTTCTTTTTTAATCATAAAAGACACTAAACTAAATACCAATGACAAGAAGGAAAAATGCAACAGGAATGGAAAGATGACCATGGTAATAGAAGGCAGGAGTAAGAAGTTAAACTCCATACAGAGCTTCATAAACATATAGATTTGTCTATGGCATTCACAAACTGGATTGCACGAGAAGAAATCTTGATGAAGGGGATTTTGAGGCCAATTCTCTCCAGTCTTCAGGGGATTTGCAGGCTGGGATGTTTTAACCACATAGAAATGCTGCCCTCTTCTGCTTGTTGTATGCTTGTAATAAGATACAAGATTCAAGATATTCATTGTCATGTGTGCGGTTATCAAAGTTACAAATTCTTATAATGCAATGTCCTCCTTCCACATAATTACAATAAAACACTAAACAGAGAAAGATATTGGAATGAACGAGCATAATCTAATAATACTATGTATTAGTATTTAATGTAGCATCAAACCAATTTTGCATTAAGATTATTGCTATTATGTAAAGGATGAGCAACCCCAATTTCAATCTCATTCTTAGAGATGTCAATAGCTTTGGCGAACACTGCCACCAAGGCCGAACACCTGTTTTCATATCCATTTTGTGTTTTCTTACTTACTTACTGACAATAAACTATGATAACCCAAAAGAAATAGGGACCAATTCATTTATATTTTATCTAATTAAACAGAGTATCAAATAGGTAGGTTTGAAATGGAAAAATCATTGTTTCACCTACGGAAACATGAATATCAGCCCTAAAATAAGCAAATATCCATTTGTAATATGGTGCCTGTTAAAAACAACTCATCATAGTACACCACGTGACAGATTAAGTCAGAAGTGTTGCGATGGTTTCAGCCTCGCCTGGAAGGCTACACTTAGGGTGGCACTGTACTGTGTTTTGTACTAACCAATCAGAGTCCTTTACGAACTATTCGTTGTATTGCTGCGTTTTCCGCCAATCAGCAGCACTCTTGTACATCTTTTGACCAATGATATTCCAGGATGTTCAGACCAAGGAAGTTGGTGACGTTTCATGTGTCTACATTTTGTACACAACTTTACCGACGAACGAGAACAAGTCAGCCGCCTTCTAGTCGTTAATTGGTCGGTGTTTTAGAGTCACATAACGGAAGAAGATTTAAGTTGACCTCAGCTTCCGTTAGCTTACTTTCGGGCTGAATCTCCTTGAACATGTCTTCCTGCCGGTCAGCGCGAGCCGGGGTGGACCTACGCGGCGACCCGCATCACTAGAAGATGGAGGGGTTGACCCGGGATTGTCATGGCTGCTGCTGTGAAGGCGTGTTACACCAGCGGCCGCTTCCTGGGAGGATGGTGCCCGCTGCTGTGTGTCCTCCTCGGCTTTCTAGTGGCCGTCCTGATGCCCCTGGTGGGGGAGGAGGACCGATGCTGCGCCTCCCTGAGGGGCTTCGCGCAGCTCCGCTGCCAGCTGTGGGGAAGCTCTCCGCAGCCTCCAGCTGTGCAGTCCACCAGCCTCACCGTCCCTTTTACGGCCCTGGATGTTCTGCCTCTGAGGTCCAAGCCGAGCAAAGGTACCAAAGCCCCAGTGATGTACTCATCCACTTGTACAAGATTGTTGAGACAAGATTCCCCTAAATGTCCACTTTCTATGCATGTTGATTCTCAAATACAGCTGCCTTTACATATAATGGTCACTGCAGGAGCAAGGTCCTCAATCTCCAAAGTTTCTTTTCAATGCCCTGCACATTGTCATTGCAGAGATGAAGCTGGAGGCCAAAGCGGCGCTGCAGCTGGCTCTTGAGATGAGGAAACAGGGGAAGAAGGAGAAGGCTCACAAGCTGCTTGTGCACGCACTCGTCATGAATCCAGACTTTGTGGATGCCCTAACGGAGCTGGGCACCATTCTGGAGGAAGAGAAGGATGTTGTCCAGGCAGACCACCTCTACACCAAGGCCTTGGCCATCTCACCGTGTAACGCCAGAGCCCTGGTCAGCCGGGACCGAACTCTTCCCCTGGTGGAGGAGATCGACCAGCGTTACTTCAGCATCATTGACAGTAAAGTGCGCCGGCTTATGTCCATACCCAAAGGCAACTCGGCCCTGCGCAGGGTGATGGAGGAAACCTACTACCACCACATCTACCACACGGTGGCCATCGAAGGCAGCACGCTCACTTTGTCCGAGATCCGTCACATCATCGAGACTCGCTACGCCGTCGCCGGGAAGAGCCTGCAGGAGCAGAATGAGGCCATCGGCGTAGACGCCGCCATGAAGTACATCAACACCACGCTGCTGTCCAGAACAGGGACCATGACTGTGAGTGACATCCTGGAGATACACCGACGGGTGCTCGGGCACGTGGACCCCGTGGAGGGGGGAAGGCTGCGCACCAGCCAGGTGTTTGTGGGCCACCACATCCCACCACACCCCCAAGACCTGCAGAGACACATGCAGGAGCTGGCGCAGTGGCTCAACAGCGAGGAGGCCCTGCAGATGCACCCTGTGGAGTACGCGGCCCTCGCGCACTACAAGCTGGTCTATGTGCACCCGTTTGTGGACGGGAACGGACGCACGTCGCGGCTGCTCATGAACCTCGTGCTCATGCAGGCGCGATACCCGCCGGTCACCATCCGCAAAGAGCAAAGGGCCGAGTACTACGCCGCGCTGGACACGGCCAACGAGGGGGACGTACGGCCGTTCATCCGCTTCATAGCCAAGTGCACGGAGATGACGTTGGACACGTTGCTGATTTCTACCACCGAGCATGCGGTGGGCCTGCCGGGAGCCAGCCAGGAACACGCCTGCCCTGACTGCAAACAGACCATCCCGATTCACAACTGAGCCGGAGGCGGAAGATCGGAGCACTTTCTTAGGATTGTGTTTTGTTCCCTAACCCTTTTGCTTCAATTCATTGGGATTCTCCAGGGTGTTGAATAGAATAGTTACACACTGTTAGTGTGCGATGATATGCCAACAGTAGGGATTATGGATTTCTATTACCATCAGAATACTACTGGTGAGGTGAGGATAGTTTTCCACTTGAGATGCTTCAGAGTGAAGTGTGGAAACATTCAGGTGATTATCATCTTTGAGATAAAGGTGATGCCTTTAACACTGTAAAGAAAATTGTTTCATGTATATGATTATTTATTTTAAATTAAGTATTTTTACAATTGACAAGCTTGTGTAATTTTGAAAACAAAGATGATCTATGCGACTTTATTGAAACAGGAAGACAAGGGTAGAAGGTAGATAATGAAACAAGCTGGTGAATAAATACAAATTCACCAAAGAAAAACTCCATTTAGTATTTTTCTTAATACCAAATTCCAAACTATGACCTCAGAACTTCTACAAAACAGGAGCAATGTGCACCAACCATGTTTTAGTATTGACACAAAACGTAAATTGACTTTAGAGACCACATATTTTACGGTTAGGCCACTGTGGTGATAACAATACATATAGCTTGTATTCCATCTATTTTGAAAACTTATATGAAATTTCTATATAGAACGTTATCAACACTAACATAACCTAATATTCAAACTTGAAAAGCTGACAACTGAGAAATTAAATAACTACTTCAATTTTCTAATTTTGTGTCAAAGAGCTGCAGACTCAATGTCATCGTGCCTGGATTTGAGGAAATCAACCAAATCTGTTTTTTGTAGTGTACTGTACAACAGATTCACATGTACCTTTCAGCATTCAGTTATATATCTTGACCAACTCGTGCCGGGGCAGGAAGTTAACTTATTTCTTTAATTATTAGCCAATAATTCTCATAATTATTCTTCAGACCCCAAATCCCCTGCTGGAAAGTGCAGGGCAAATGGTTCATTTCTCTCTGAAGCATATCAATGTAATTGTTATAGAAGAATATCCAAATGCCTTTAATATTACCCCAATCAGGCAGGTTGCATTAACAGATGTATTTAAAAAAAAAAGAAATAAGGTAAATATTCCAACCTATATCCAGCGTTAGCAGCGTGACAGTTTTATGCCGTCTTTATGCTGTAGCAACATGTTTACAGGCCAAGAGACCGAATTGGACCAATAACAGACTGGGTTACGTAAAAACTGCTGGCCTTGATAACTTCGTTCTCAGCGTCAAATAAGTTACACAACAGAAATCCTAGGTTCCTTAAAAAACATTACTGTAAAACATCCAACTTCTGTACACACACAATTACACCACATCTGAACTTGTGCATATTACCTGTAAACAACATTCAGACAGTTGGCTGTTGATATTTATAATAAAAATATTTTTCTCTCAGTCCCCTTCCACCTACACAAAAAACCCTTGCAACAATTTTAGTCTATTTACACACAAATATTATACACTTGTTTTAATAAAAAATGCACCAAAAAAACCAAACACTAAACAAAAACAATGTCACACAGCTGAAAAGTCTCGTTTGAAAACACTTTCCGATGGCGAGAGTTCGGCGATTAAGGCAAATCTTGTACAGCGGCAGATAAGAACAAGACTTGAGATTAAAGGGAGGCCGGGAACCCAGTTACAGAAAAGTAAACACTCATTTGTAAGGACACACAATGGCGTTTCTCTGTCTTTCTCACTTGCTGAGAAGCATCTTGGCAAAGTCTGAGTTTGACAACGGTTTCGTCTCTCCAGCTGCATTCTCTGCCGCCGCAGCTCCGTTCTCTGCTTGGACCCCCGGGGCACTTTGTCGATGCAGGGAACGAGGGAGCAGCGAGAGCTGGGTGCGACCTCTTCCTCTCCTGGGGAGACAGAAAAACAGCTTAGTTTCAGAACACTCACCCCCCACAGACGGATAGACACATGTGCCAGTAGACTTACGATCCAAAGACCTGGCGAGGCATGTCCATGGCCAGCCTGCTGGAACCAGCTTTATCCATCGTGTTTCTGCGAGGAGGGTTACTTATGGCAACGGAAATCTTGTTGTCCTCTACGCACATGCCGTCCATTTTCAGAACAGCATGAGAAGCCTGGGCCTCATCTGCAAACTCCACATATGCCAGACCCTGCAGAGCCACACAGCAAGAGACAGTTAACACAAAGGGGGGAACCATTAGTTGAACCAGGAGGACTAATTTGGGCCAATCATCTGGACACTGTCCTTCTCTTAATGGCTCACCTTGGGTTTTCCTGAGCGATACGTGACCAGACGAATATCTTTGATGGTGCCGTGACCTTTGCAGATTTCCTCCAGTTGTTCTTTGGTGCACGAGAATGGCAGCCCAGAGATGAAGATCTTTTGTTTCTCCATGGAATTGTTGTACTTAAACACCTACGGAGACATTAAGGGTAGGTGGTTACGATGGAAAACCAGCAGATCTAGAATAATTTTTTCCCATTAACCTCCCAGGTGTGTACTCTGATTAGGTTCAAAATACAATGATATGAGATGTGGATATTATGAAATAAAATGGATAACCGTAGACCAAATAAAAAGGATAAATTCAATGCAACAAAAATATGAGTTTGTAAATACTATTTTGAGAAATTAGATTTACGCCTTCTTGACACTTGCCGCTATTGTAAAAATAAAAACCTGTTAATTATGTTCATATTCACCTTAAAGTCAGGGTTCTTGTTTTTGTCTACACACGGTGACACAAACATGGGCCTGCCCTCCACCTCCCGCCGGTCCAGCTTCAAGGCTTCAGCGACGGACACTGTGGACTCAAACTGCACATAGCAGTAGCCTTTAAAGGTCCCTTTGGTGGCAAAGACTGGGCGAACCTGTTCGATGGGACCACAGGTCTCAAACAGCGTCCTCAGCTTTGCTTCGGGCTCCTCCAGCGTGTACGCCAGGTTGCTGATGAATACGCTGCTGTTGTCGTTGCGGAGCTCTGGCTTGTCGTCGTCGTTGCTCTGCTTCTGGGCAGCGGCCGCTCCTCCTTGCTGGGCCCTTTTATCGCCGGGAGGAGGGCGCTTATAGCCGGGGGGAGCCTTCTTCCCAAAGAGCCCCGTCTCGGTCTCCATGTGCTCCTCTGTGGTTTGGTCGCCATTTCCTCTGTGCCTTTTAGTACCGTGTTCTGCTACAGAGCGAGAGAAACATTTGCAGACGTCATTTCATAACAATAGTTTTTGCTGTAAAATAGAAAAGGTTCATAAAACAAAGCATCTCTATTTACCAGAGCTGTTATTCCACTCATTGTGATAATCATCCTGCTCGGCTTTTCTCTTCTCCCCAGCTCGAGTTCCTTTCGGGGATTTCTTCTGACCCTTCTTCTCGACCTTGGTCCTTCGCCGCTGATCAGCTCTCTCCTCCTCTTGGCGAGCCGCGTTGGCCTCTTTCTCAGCTGCCTAACAGAAGGGCAGGACATGGTACCGTTAGCCACAGGCAGCTTAATGACACCGGTCAAGTGTATCGAGGATATGTGCTCCAACCTTTGCTCGTTGCGTGTTGATCCTGTTCAGCCGAGTCTCTGTCTTCTGCACAGCCACGTCCCAGTCCTCCAGAGAACCTGCAGGTGAGGACACAAAACACACTGTAATTCATGAAATCCTCTTTATTTCAGGTTGGATTTAACCTTTTTTCATCGGCACTCACCTTCAACCCTCTCAAATGTGAGCAGGACTTCACTCACATGCTCAGGGTAGTCTGAGGTGCACTGAACTGCTCTGTGGAGAGCTTTCCGACAGTGAACAGTGTCCCCATAAGACCTATAGATAACAGTAAAAATTAAAGATATCAGCATTTTAAATAAATCCTCTACCCCTCCCCACTAAGAACTTGGTTAACATACCTTTCAAGGTTGTAGTATTCCAGCCACATGTTGGCATACTTAGCGTTCCCCTTTGTCATGATACTGTCCCACAGTTCTCTGGCTTTCTGAATGTTCTTGCAATGCAGGGCCTGGGGGGGAAGAAAAAAAGATGGTGTTAACCGGTGCAGAATTTTTATGTTACATATGCGAGTGTGTTTATGAAAAACGATTTGTAACAAATATCTTTTATAGTAAAACTCCACTATAACAGTCATATTCTGAGAACGGTTCTGCCATAGTTTAGTAAAAGGCCCTGTAGCCCTTTACCATGTGTCTAAAGGTGGTACTTGTATAACATGAGCTATTTACACGCTCACTGCCTTTGACAGAGAATTTCACTAATGAGATAAAAACTTAAAATCAGTCAAAATTACACAAAAGAATGAGTAGAGGGTTGAACACAGACAGAAACGCCTCTCAAGAAAATGGTTGTCATAATAACACTGCTTACCTCTATCCTCGCCCAGATCTGCATTATGATACAAGAAGGATCTCCACTTTCACCAAACCCTAAGATGGATTTCAGGAAAATCAAACCACGAATATCACAGAATTAAATCTGACGCAAATCCACCCACTTTCTTCGACATCTTGTTTCATGTAGTCCAATGATCGAGAGAATGCTCCTCGTAGCTCCTCTAATTCTTTACTTGATTCTGAAAAAACACACACAAAGGAAACACCTTGAGCAAGACAACAATAAAGGAACACTAGTGAACCATTTCAAACAAAGGCCCATTGTGTTTCACACAGAGCTGCTCTAACCTTTGCTAAAATCCACGCGTCGCCTCAGGTAATCGAGGTATGACTGCCAAATTTCCACATAATCCGTTGCTTGAATGAAACCAGCACTCAGTGCCTTTTCAAAAACATCTGTGAGGAAGACAAAGACACCACTGCTGGGTCTGGGATATTTCCAAATGGGAAGCACTTAGCAACAGAGTGGTGTGAACAGTTTCTACCGGAGACGGTCTGATGGTCCGCTCCGTGCCGCTCCAGAGCTAGCAGGTAGCTCCTCCACAGACCCATCGTCCAGGGGCAGTTCCTGACAGCGCGTTCATGAGAAGAGAGAACTATGTCTTTGATCTTCAGCTGACGGTCCTACATAGAGAACATGTAACAAAAAGATTGAAATCTTCAACAACGCTGAAAGATTATATCCGTAGAAAGAAAGTGACGTCAGAGTCTACATATAAACTACATTACAGTCCAACTGGGAGCCCATTACTCACAAGATATGTCGCATATTTGGCCCACATGTCTGGCACAAGGCAGTTTTCTGCCAGAGTCCGCTCAAAGGTGATCTGGATCCGTGCAGGGTCGCCCTCCTTTAGCTCAAAGTCAATGTAGGACTGATACTCTGCCAGCTTAGGAGGTTCTGCTGCCATCTGCAGAGAGACAATAACATGCATATAGAATGTATTAAAAAAGATGATGCATATTATTAACTAATTCAAGGAGGACATCTGCAAGGGACTGTATTATCAATAAAAGTCAGTTACCAGTGCTTCTTCATAAGATTTGTACTTGGCCAGTTGCTCCAAAGCCTTTTTGTACTGCTGCATGACCGTCTCAGCCACGCCATGCTCAGACCACTCTTCATACTCGGCATAGGTGGCTTCCATGTCTACAAAGCAATGGAGCACAACGATCTCAACATTCAGACATACTTAAATATTATCAACGAAACATACATACAGCATATACAGTATTTACAAAATGGTCTACCATTGTTCAAGGTCTACTGTCTAATGTCAGCCTCATATTTATGTGAATAGTTCAACCAGGGAGATGTTTTTATAATAAAAGGAATGGCAACCCTACAGAAATCCCTTTAGCTGGGACAGGACAAAATAAAACCAGACCATCTGGCTACAGCTCGCCCACTCCTGCAACAAACTGACAGCGTGATCAGAGACAGAAAGGGAGTGTTCTCTTTCTCAGTTCTTCAGTTTTTCTGACCAGAGGTCCTTGCAACATGTTGTACTGCTGCTCGTCTGGACCGAGGAGGCGTCCTCAGTCACGCTTACCCATTAACGGGACGGCCAGCTGCCGACGAAACAGCGTGTGGATACGCTCAATCTGAGTTTTCAGCAGGTCCTGCTCCTCGCGAGTAGGAATCCTTCCGGGGGGAGGCTGAGAGGAAACACGGCAGAGAATTAAGCAAATTCACAAGAATTCAAATTCCAGCATTTTCCAAAAGCAGGATTTACCACAGAACGGGAGGAATAATTGTTGTCACCAGTAAGTATACAATACGGCTTTCGTTTTTCATTAAAAAATTTTTTAAAGCAAATGTTGAAAAAGCAACACTATTCAACCACTTATCTGGCCCCGATGAGATCCTAGTGATGGAAACAAACCTGTACTGTGGAAAGAATGGCGTTCTCAAACTCTCTGTACGCTTCCCACACGGTCTGCCCCTTGGTCATGTGGAGTCCCACAGCCGTCACAGCTCTTTCAAAAATAGACCTCACTTTGTCCATCCCACCTGGTGAGCCCATGCCACCAATTGAATACTGAGCAAATTCCAGCCAGATTTCTGGACCTGAGTATAAATGACATCCGATTAAATGTTTAATGAATTAATTGACTGAACGTTGAATCAAAAGCAGTTGCCAATGTTGCAATGCACTCACAGATATAGTCATTTACAGCTGTCTCAAAAAGTTCATATACTTTCTCCCGGTTTGGCTCCTCTTCAGTCAGACGGATTTCATCCTTGAGCCAATCTAGCCAGATCTCTGCAGGGTTCAATAGAGTTGGTTTCAGTTGCAGAGAAAGTTCAGATCTTTTGTCAACAGCTAATTTGAGCCAAAAAGAGAACAGTACATGCACCAACCTTCAGTGAGCGGGAAAAGTTCACTCATTTTCTCCCTTGCCTTTCGCAGACGTACAAGTTCTCCCTCTTGCTTCAGTAGTTTGATGAGATCAACGTGGCAGTTGTAGTCAAAAGCATTGATTGAAAGCTGAAAAACCACAAAGAGATGAAAGGAGGATAAGCTGTTTAACAGTACAACTAAAAATGTCCCTATTATGCCATGCTTCTTAGCCTCTGCATTGATTTGATTACATCAGTGATTTTTTTTACCACTTCCAGAAAAAAACGTCATACCTCATTGATGACACAGAGATTAAATGATGACATCATCAATCCAACAGGTATATTAACGTACACGTACAGGATAGGTTATTAGGTTGTCTTTAACACTAGCTAATATCAGAGTGAAGGAGGGCTCCATGTCAACAGAAGCTAATGACAACACTTTTCAGAATAACCTTCAGGAAGGTGGAATTTACTGCAGGGTTGTAAAGTGTTACCTACCACACTAAGCGTACTGAACTAGCGTTATAGTAAGTTCATAGGGATATAGGAATTTGATTTCTCACAACGGTGTTATTGGAAGCAAAGGCAGGGCAGACGATTTCTATTCAAAACATCATGTGATACGTTAGCAATAAAGCAGAAGTATACCAAGTAAAATGTGCACATTCGCTTTCTAACTAAACTAAAAGCTGTAATGTCCCAATAAACTGAGATGGTAAAAAGGCGCCATTAACGTTCCCATCACAGACTTGTCTGCTAATCACGACGGTTAACTAGTTAGCGTGGATGACGTCGTATGATGCGCCCCTTATTGTTTTGAATAACAGCGGCTGTCTATTACATTTCGTGTTTCGATTAAACTAGAGCAGAGCAAAACAGCACGTAACTTTAAACTGTGGTTACTGGTTCGTTGTAACATTAGCTGACTTCAACGTTACCACCCATTCATTCGCGTTAGCTCATCGGCTAACATCCGTGAACTCCACTCACCTGCTCCTCCAACCGCTGGATCTCCGCTTCATTTTCTTTTTCGTCTTCCGACGAATTGTCCTCTTCATCCTCTGAAATATCTAATCCCATGGCCTCCTCTTCTCCTTCGTCCGAGTCTCTATCCCTCTCCTCCATCTCCGCAGCTCCCTCCTCCATGTCTTGCAGATGCGTTTTCTCTGCGTTGCTCGACGCGGCCATGTTGGATGTCCGTCTGCCTCGTAACAGCCTACATGCCAGTAGCATCGCGAGAGGTGGAGCGGGCACTCACCGTGGATCCGCGCGACGTGCAGCGGCCCCTCTTAGCCGCTAGTGGGCGCTACCTCACCGGCGATACATTCCTTCTTTGGCGTGTTTATTAACAGATAGTAGGCGGTCCCCCTCTTGTGTTCACTCGTTGATTTCCGTCAACAATCGTTATCTCAACATGGCGATGGCCTCTTTACGAAAGAGCGCGTCCTCTCTGGTATTATTTAGCGGACGGGTATTCAGCCTGGAACTGACTGCTCTCGGTTCGTATCACACAAAGGTAACACATCTAATGCGTGTCATACTGTCATGTGTGTTTTGTGCGGCAGTGTGTAAATTAGTTTCTGATAATGTAACAGTTTGTTTCACTAAACATATCCGCTGTGTCCGATCTTTTCAACTCTCTGAGCAGCCAAGCAGTGACGCGTCGTCTTTGGTTTGTCACTCCCTTGTAGGTGGTGGACCACTATGAAAACCCAAGAAATGTGGGAACTCTAGACAAAAACGCCAAGAATGTGGGGACCGGATTGGTGGGGGCACCAGCCTGTGGTGATGTAATGAAACTACAGGTAAGCTCGAGGTCAAAGGCAGCCTCTCGTGACGTCCCATCGTACAACCATTACATTACATGCCATTTAGCTGACAGTTTTATCAAGAGCGACTTACAATAAGTGCATTTCAACCATAGAGATACAAACTCAGAAGTGCAATTTCATCAAATAAGCTGTTTTACAAGTTGTTATCGATAAGAGCCATTATGAGTTAAATTTAAGTGCTACAATTTGTTAGTGTTTTAGTCCAGGTTCATCCTCAAGTCAACCAGGTTTGATTGTGTATTGTTTTCAGATCGAGGTGAATGAAAATGGCAAAATTGTTAATGCAAAGTTCAAGACGTTTGGATGCGGATCAGCCATTGCATCCAGCTCTCTTGCTACAGAGTGGGTGAAGGGGAAGTCGGTGAGTTAGTACAACACGGATGAAAAGGAAAGTAGTGTAATACTTTACAAGTGCTGCTTTTAATGATGTCTTGCTTTCATCCTGCAGGTCGATGAAGCTCTGAAGATCAGGAACACAGACATTGCCAAAGAACTCTGTCTTCCACCAGTCAAGCTTCATTGTTCCAGTAAGTTTTTCATGAAACGATCACTGAACATTTAGATAGATGACGAGAAAAAAAAAAATACTAAATGTCAAATTGACACCGTTGTCCCAAAACATATATCCTCATTCTTTCTCTTTCAGTGCTTGCAGAAGATGCCATAAAAGCAGCGTTGTCAGACTACAAAGTAAAACAGGACGTGAAAAAGAAGTAACACATGGGCGCCAGCAGTTAATGACCCATCCACTGTTACGTGTTGACACCAGCCATGTAACATTCCTCTGCAGTACTGTTTGGATCAGCACAATACTACACCAGGCCTTGCAACTTCTTCTGGGAGTTATACATGTATATATCTCTTTAGCAACCTCTTTGAAAATAGCAAAGGTGAATTTCCTACAGAGAACGCAAATGAGATCATGAACTATGGGCCAGGGAGTGTTTTTATTTCGTTTTTGGCATTCTCGCAGTATTTGGCCTGATAGAATAAAATCACTGAATATTGTATGACACTGTGTGCTTATTGCGACGTGAATGAATAAAACCATTTTCAGTGCCGATGTCATCCACCAGAACCTACATCAAGTGGAGCCACACTCTGTTGGCGCGAAAGTATTTTTCTTAGTAATAACAGCACTAACAGCATTAGGAGAATTACTAACGCGCATAACACGACGAGCAGAGAGACGACCACAGCAGAGCCGTGCAGCATGACCCGCTGTGTGCTGCGAGTGGGTCGGACAACATCTGTGTTTGTGGAGAGCAAAGATTGTGTCCCTTCGGCCAAGGTAGCATTATACTTGGGGGTCCGACCTGTGACGTTGTCCCTGCCCTTCTGTGTCTCAATGGGAGGGGTTGGAGTAGTGTTTTTTAAAGGGGGTGGGCTGACTGTTTGTGTTTTATTCAGGGATAAACACGCCTCATAGGTTAGGGTCTCTAAAGAGTAGTAGTTAAGCAACGCGCGACTCTTGAGTCCAACTGTGCTTTCTTGTGATTCTCGCCTGGCCGAGCTTCCCAAATCCTTCTTGTTTGCGCTCTGTCCTGTGGGCTTCGCCGCCAGCGTCTCCTGCTCTCCTTCCAGTGGAGAGTTAAGGTCCAGTTGGTGGCTGCTTTCGTTTGGCCTCAGGACCCGAGGACAGATGGTAAAGACGGAGAGGTTCAGAAGCAGGTGGTGGACGAGATGGACCGGCTCGGTGCACACCAGGTCTGTTGCCGTCCTTGGCCGGCCGCTCAGCAGCCATCGATAGAGATACAGGATCTCACACTCGCACGCCCACAGGTTGTTGGCGAGGTCCACAGATCTGAGACGCGGCAGCCTGTCGAAGGCGCTCTCCGGGACGGAGCGCAGGCAGTTGCTGTTGATCCTCAGGACCTGCAGGTTGACCAGGGCGGACAGCGAGGGCAGGTCCAGGACAGAGATGCAATTTTCAGAGAGATCTAAATGGGTCAGTGAAGAAGGAAGGTTCAGAGGGAGGCTTGTGAGCCTGTTCCCCTTCAGAGTCAGCACCTGCAGCTTGCTGAGGCCCAAAAGCGCTCCGGGTTGAATGGCACGGATGCGGTTGTCCTCCAGATCCAGGAGGGTGAGATTCCCCAGGTGTCGCAGGGCGCCAGAGGTGATGTAAGTGATGCGGTTTTCTTGCAGCAGCAGGGACTCCAGCCTTGAGGGCAGGCCGCGGGGGAAGCGGGCCAGCAGGTTGTGACTGAGGCTCAGCTCCTGCAGGGAAGAGAAGGGCCGCAGTAGGTGGTCCACGTTGCAGAGCTGGTTTCTGGCCACGGACAGACCCGAGGTGCTGAGAGGCACGGAGCGAGGAAGGGACCTAAGACCCAGGGACTCGCACAGAACCAGGAATCCTGGGCGAGGACAGCAGCAGCCAGGAGGACAGGGAAGTGCTGCGAGGCAGGCTAGAGGACAGAGCACCAGGAGAACACCGCGTTGGCACCAAAGCATGACTCACTGCCAGGCACAAGGGAGAACAAGAGACAACCACATCAGGCACATTTCCCACTTGGAAGAAAAGCTCCCTTAATGAACGGCTTAGAGGGTACTTCTAGAACGCAGCACCAACAAGTACACAAACAACGGCTTAGCACTTACCATTTTCTCCTCCTGTTTCAACTGCTCCTCTGAGGAGGAGGAGGAGGAGGAGGGCAGACTTGTCCCCATTTGGTCCGCTAAAGATATAACTACTGTCGTTGAAAATTCCTGGCAGATGCTCATCAAAGTTTAACGACAGCCTTAAGGTGCCGCGTTACCCATTCTGGATCCTCTTCCCCAATTCAATTGATTTAGAGATAAAATTGCTTCAGTGGCAGACAGTGAAAAGAGTCAAAATACACAGGGAGAGAACTTCGAGGTTCAATTCAATTCAATTTATTTTATTTTGTATAGCCCAAAATCGCAAATTTGCCTCAGAGGGCTTTACAGTCTGTACACATGCAACATCCTCTGTCCCGAAACCCTCACATCGGCACAGGTAAAACTCCCCAAAATATGAAAAAACCCTTCAATGGGGAAAAAAGGGAAGAAACCTTAGGGAGAACGTCAGAGGAGGGATCCCTCTGCCGGGATGGACAGACTGCAATGGATGTCATGTGTACAGAATCAACAATGTAAAAGATGTACAATACATCAATTTCTCTAACAGAAATGATACAAGTAATTGCAAGTAGCAGAACAGGTGTACGGCAGGACCACTGCAGGGACAAGCACCATCAGGTCGGACCACCATCCACAGAGGCTTCTGTGGGGAGGGAGAGCAGAAAGATGTTGGTTTTTGATGACAGTAATATGAATCATATTTAAAGTAATGATGATGGCAGCAGCAGGTGTCAGCAGAGCCATGCCAGGAGTCAGAACCGGGGTCCGCACGAAACTATGATCCACGGAGACCTGCTAGGCGAGAAAGCACAAAGAACTCCCGGAAAGAAGCTGAATTAGTGATGTACATTAATAAAACATGGATAATTGTGGAAGGAGAGAGTGAGAGTGTGAGAGTGAGAGAGGGGCTCGGTGTGTCCTAAGAAGTCCCCCGGCAGTCTAAGCCTAGAGCAGCTTAACTAAGGGCTGGTCCAGGCTAACCTGAGCCAGCCCTAACTATAAGCAATATCAAAGAGGAACGTTTTAAGCTTTATCTTAAATGAACTGACCGAGTCTGCCCCCCGGACTGAAAGTGGAAGCTGGTTCCACAAAAGAGGAGCTTGATAACTCTAGGAACTCTAGGAACCACAAGTAGCCCAGCATCTACGAAGCGCAGATGCCTTGTAGGGCAATACGGTGTAACAAGCTCTTTAAGATAAGACGGTGCCTCACCAGCAAGTGCCTTGTAGGTGAGGAGAAGTACCTTAAATTCTATTCTTGATTTAACAGGAAGCCAGTGCAGAGAAGTTAACACAGGAGTTATATGATCCCATTTCTTACTTCTTGTTAATACACGTGCTGCAGCATTCTGAATCAGCTGGAGAGGTTTAAGCGATTTACAAGAGCAGCCTGATAACAAAGAATTACAGTAATCCAGTCTAGAAGTAACAAATGCATGAACTAGTTTTTCTGCATCACTTTGAGACAGGAAGTTCCTGATTTTCAATATATTACGTAGATGAAAAAATGCAGTCATTGAAGTCTTCTTTATATGAGAGTTGAAGGACATATCCTGGTCGAAGAGAACTCCAAGATTTCTGACGGTGCTGTTGGATACCAGAGCAATTCCATCCATAGAGACTGTATCACGTGACAGCTGACTTCGAAGGCGCTCTGGGCCTATCATGATAACTTCCGTTTTTTCCGAGTTTAACATCAGGAAGTTGCAGGTCATCCAAGTTTTGATGTCTCCAAGACAATCCTGAAGTCTAACAAGTTGGTTGGTGTCTTCTGGCTTGATCGATAGATACAGTTGAGTATTGTCTGCATAACATTGGAAGTTTATGCGGTGTTATCTGATAACGTCGCCCAAAGGAAGCATGTACAGGGTAAATAGAATCGGTCCAAGCACAGAACCTTGTGGAACTCCGTGACCAACATTGGTGGTCCTTGATGATTCACCGTTCACAAACACAAACTGGGATCGATTCGATAAATAAGATTTAAACCAGCCGATAAATAAGATTTAAACCAGCTGAGGTGATGAATGTAATAAGAAAAAAACAGGTAAAGAATAGAGGTGCATTGAATGCTTCCTTCTGTGAGGTTACCACGGTTCCCTGAACTCAAACAGACATTGAACGTCTCAAACAGGCCGTGGACGGGCAGCGCCGGCGGATGGTCCTCTGGCCGTGAGTTTCCCCATCATCTAGTGGGAAGAGTGAAAGTGAAGGGGGGGTATTGGCTCGAATTATTTAGCACCTCATTGACAAAAGAGCAGGGAACGTGAGCCTGGTGCTCGCCTTTCATCCACCACGGCGTTACGCTTGCCTTTGTGCTGTCATCTCTGATGTTTGATCTTCCATGTGTAGAACCAGTCATGATTCAACTCAAACTTTATTTAAAAGACGATTCTACTTCAGTCATTTTCACAATGCATTGTGCTGATTTTAAATAGACTTTAGACTTGTGTGCCCATATTGAGATGGATTTGGTAGAAATGTCTTAACATACAGAACTGAAAAAGAGTTATTGCAGTGAAGAAATTACCGTTTGACGGAACGTTAAATAAACAAATCAATGTCTGGAGATTTGTAAAGACAACACATGCCATGAGATCTTATTTTGGAGCAAAGGGCTCTGTATGTATCTGGTGTACTGCTGTTGAAATATTTAAACAATCTTGTACTGTGGCCAGCGAAGGACAAAGAGGAACGTCGTCATCTCCAGGCTCCAATACCTTCTGCAGGCCTGTGTTTTGGTGTGATGGTGTCAACTGCCTCACCAGTGCCAATCATAAAAAAAAGGGAAGTGAAGTGAAGTGAAGTGAAGTGTGTGTGTGTGTGTGTGTGTGTGTGTGTGTGTGTGTGTGTGTGTGTGTGTGTGTGAGAGAGAGTGAGAGAGTGAGTGCACATGCATGTGTGTGCACAGCTTGTATTTTAAATGGTACGTTCGAAGATCTCCAGCAAAATGAATTATTGCAATGTACTCCGATCGAACATTATAGTGTGACTGTGACCTCTGTTACCTAACTGATGTTTATTGACTAAATACAGAGTAACATACAGAGTTGTATTGTGCAAATCACACAAAGTTCCTTATTTTGATGAACTTTTCTAATACATGGTTTGGGCTGCATTGAAACTGTAATTCAAAAATGACAGAAACATCATTGTCAACAATTTTATTCAACATAAACAAAGAAAACTGCCATTTTGTAAACAACTTATCCGTGTGGAACCGTGATGTGAGGACATCAATCCGAGGTTCAAGAGTTTTAGACATGAACAAAGTGTGGCCCTCAGAGTCATTACCTTGATGGGCTAGGGAGCTGGAGAGTTTCTACAAATTAGTTTCTCCAGTGTAATCAGAATTTATATCTAAATGATGTCAGACAAATATATGTAAGCGTGAACTTAAGACACTGTTTTAGCCAACATAAGTTAAAGTTAATTGTATTACACCAGGTAAAGATGAACACTACTACCTATCTCCGTATTCTAGTTTTGACTCGTTACACATTATTACACTGAAAACAAAACATGATTTATCTTAAACATAAGTATTACTTCTTACAGATACAAACCTGATTCACAAGGTTTTTACCCCAGAACCTCTACTTATATTGAATGCACATCAGAACTATCAACCAAATAAATATATAGACAGATAGATAATAGATATATATGTATGTTTCTACTTAAACTTCCCAGTAACACTGTTAAAAATGGCTCTTTTGGTGTAAAAATTTGTGAATTAGGTTTGTAGAGTAATATACAATATGATATGACATAAAATAACATAAAACTAAATATGAATGTAAATATAAAGAGATTCTTGTGTTGCTTATCCAACAACTCAGGTTTACTGGAGTGTCACTTTGCTTTACTTACAGCAGCAAAGGTTTTGCTCCAAACGACTGGTTGGTTGTAGCGGGTGAAAAGAAGCCACAGCGTACAGCAGGACATGCTGAGGAGATTCCTCTGTCTATAGGCAGGCATATGGAGTAATACAACTCGGTATCAAAGCACACGAACACTTGTTTATCCTTTCAATCTAGAGAAATGATAAGGATTTCCATTCTTAATTACCTTCTAAATATAATTTTTCTCGTCTTTCTCCTCAATCAATCTAAAAGAAAAATGTTCCTTTGCCGTTTCAAGTGATGCTACTTTAATGGCACAGTGATATGATATTAGTTAAGGCTAACTGTGGCTATCACTAACAAACAACACAGCTAGCTGTTTGATCACACCTAAAGTAAGGACAAGGAGCCACTGTGAGGGTTTAATGGTTGTTGGCATTTGGCTTTTTAACATATGTTGCGACGTGCAGAATTTATAGACAGGATTTATGCAGCAACACAACTCACTATTTTGTTTTCTAAAAACATATCTTCTATCAACACCATTTTTTATTCAAGCCATAGTTCACATATTCACAAACTTCTAAATTGAACTGTTTAATCTTTGGATGTTTTTTTAATGAGCGCCATGAATACACTCCTTGGTGGTTGTAAATGGGCCAGATTCCAATCACAAATGCATTTTCTAAATATGTTTCTACATGTTTGAAGTACAACCAACCTGTCTGATCTGTTTCACCTCTTAGGCCAACATCAGCCCTGACCATGCTCTAATGGTGGCCTTTTTTCAGGTGGCAGGTGCAGACTGAATGGCCTGAGCTGGTGCCGGGGTTGGAGCTCTGCTGCACCTCCTCCCGGTACTTTGGCTGCTCCTTGTGCTTGGGCTCCTCTCTCCGCTTCTCCGCCTCTTCTGCCTCTCTGACCTTTCTGACCTCCTGGCAAGGCGACGACCTGACATCTCTGCCCCTTTCGCCCACCAGAGCCTTGGAGGGCACGCGCAGGTGCTTGGGGGAGGCCATGCTCTGAGTCTGGACCCTCTTGACGTGGTCGACGGCGTACGGCCTCTCCTGGGGCTCGCTGGACTTTTTGCCTGCGCCTGTTTTATCAGCCACGTGCTTCTTGTTTGAAGGAGGGAGGGGCTTATAGGCCTCCAACTTGCGCTTATGACTCATTGCACAGGCGCAGCAGATGATGAAGACCATGACGATGAGAAGAGAGGTCACAACGATGAGGATGAGCAGATTCTCCTGCAGGAAGTCCACAACTCGAGTGAGGACAAAGTCCTTCAGGCGAATCATGGTGATGGTGATGGTGTTGGTGATGGTCCTGGTGAGGCTGGGGGCTTCGGTGGCAGCGGAGACCTGGACAGGGGCTCTCGTGGAGAAGGAGGTTGGGAAAAGGAGCTCCAGCTCTGCTTCGTCTCCGCTGCCGTCCATGGATGTGTTGTAGAAGAGAGGAGTGGCGCGGCACAGCGGGAGAAGGGTCACGCAGGTGATGAGAAAAAGCAAACAGGACTTCATCTTCTCCTCAGAGGCCTGCAAAAACAGCAATGCGCATCTTGAATTTAGGATCACATGAGGAAATACATCTATTTTCATGTTAAATCCAACACACAAGGACAAAGCCATGGTTAGCTTAGCAGGAGACTGTAAAGTGGGTACAGAAACCATCTACCAGCCATAAAGCTCACTAATCAACAGTTTGTTTAGTTCATGTTTCCCCCACTTTTTAAACAATCGTACAACCCCTAATGTATTTCTTACGATGCAATGCTAACACTAACCTGTGTACTGCAGTCTTTCATGAAACAGAGAATAAAGCAGTGTTTTTAACATCTGTTTCCATCTGAAATGCAACGGCAGTGTTCATCTTCACTCAGGTTCCCATCTTGGACCAGTTCTATTTTAGCAGGCAGTTGGGCAGCCATTACTTATTTGGGGTGGAGACAGTGAGTTTGGTGCTGAAGGCCTTATAATTTGTGAAGTAGAGGGAGGCCACCCATCCACCACACCAAAGTCAGGAGGAAGCTGTGTTCCAGAGGAGCCCAGAAGCTGTGGGCTCTATATTTACACTGGGCAGCAGCTGCTGCAGCCCACAGCAGCACACAGGAGATATTTCTGCCTCCAGCAAAACCAGCATTTACTGACGGAACAACTAACTGAATATACTTCCTGACCCGATAATACTTTTCTTGCATCCTTCTTTCTCT
The DNA here is from genome assembly GCF_949316345.1 of Pungitius pungitius. Lineage (NCBI taxonomy): Eukaryota > Metazoa > Chordata > Actinopteri > Perciformes > Gasterosteidae > Pungitius > Pungitius pungitius. The sequence continues at coordinate 11,572,083 of NC_084904.1, forward strand.
CAATGTGAAATCAAGCTCTAACAAATACAAACCAAGCAGTAGTGCAGAGCTCAGCTTGTTAGCATTTAGAATAGACAGAGTGATTACACAGTGCTGAGCTTCTAATCAGCATCGTGAAGCTGCTACTGCTCTGATTCCCATTACACAGTGTGAAGCCCCCCCCTCCCTGTGTGGTCCTGCATTCAATACTCGGCTGCACCACATGGTGGGCTGGGTCTTCATCCTTGGGTGTAAAGCTGTAGGACAAACCTGGCCTTGAATACTCATAATTACACCCATAATTATGTTCCCCTTATTTCACTGGAGGGTCCACATTACCTTCAACTGAAGGCCATCACACACCACATATGCAATTAACCCATTGCATGACATTTAAGCATTTCATGACATCCTTAGATTTACTGAAGCAGCTTTTTGTAAGGCTACATGTCCTGGATGCGTTTGCCATTAATAATTACACATTTACTACAAATTCAGTCTGAGACGTTGTAGTTTGGGAAAAATTAGCAAATAAGCATCGAGTTGCAAACATGACCATTATGTTTTTAATATATTAACATGATACATACATAATTATTAGGTCAACTTCTTATACAGTAGATCAGACACGAAAAACAGAAAAAACTCAATTACGTCATTGATATTGAAATAAAAAGAAACCTTGAGGGTTATAAAGAAGCATTCCGATCTTTTACAAGTAAAACAATATAAAATGTATACACACACACACACACAAATGAAATACATGCACAATAAATCCTAAGTAAAACTAATAGCGCGAAAAATATCAAATTACAAATGATAGATTGATTTAATGGTACAATACGCCTCCCTGAAATGAGTAAGTATTAAGTGAAGTGAAAGTACTCAAAAACAAGTTTCATAAAGTGGAAGTGTGCTATGCAGGTAAATGTACTTAGTTACGTTAGTTTAATGAACTAACTTTAAACAATATGAACTCATGGATCATAGGATTAGACCCTTTGCTCAGCGTGTCTTGAGTTTGTATACACAGATCGCTCTGAAATACCTTAAACATTTGTCTGTGGTTTTGACTTGCATTTAATTCTTTTCAAACATAAAAACATACTTACAGGAAGTGCTATCCTTGGTTTCTCCTCTGAACAGCCCACAGCACAGAAGATGAGGAGGACAATCAAGGGGAGACAAAGTGACCGGAGGAAAGTGAGAGTGAGAGTTTCCGAGCATCAGTCCTCCTCGCTGAGTTATACTGAATGTTTTTTTTTACCGAGCTATAAAAAGTCTGCTCACAGCGAAAAATGATGTCCATCCCTCTGTTTCTAACATCTCCTCCCCCTTTCCACCTCCCTTACACACTCTTCTTCCTCCTTGTGCCGGGGGTTTGCAATTGGTCCTTTTTACCACATTTATTTCTGATTAATGGGAGGGAACAGCAATGTAGTAAGTATTTAGTTTATGACAGAGATAAGATGAATACCAAAAGGTCTACAAATACTCAATGTGTTTGATCAGGTAAGGTGCCTCAACGTGTGTTCACTCATTCAACATTACACTCGTGGAAGTCAAACTGAGGCTGAGCTTTGAAACATGACAGTGAGAACATGAGTCCCATGTTTTAGGGAAATGGTTATTTCTGTACTTAGCGGGGCGAGTCCCACGAGTCCTCTGCCTCCCACTGAGTCCTCTAATTAAGTCCTTGTTGATTACAGCCTGTCTCTACAGAGCACAAGAGGGAAGGCAACCCCTTTCATCCAGAGACACACGTACAGAGCAAACATGCAAACGTCATGCTCTTTCAGCAGGATGTGGATGCATCTTCAAGCTGCTGATGGAGTGAGCGGTTGATGTTACACCTGATCAGCAGCTGATTTGGAAGGTGGAAAAAAGAAAATAAAATTCACAGGTTTTGGATGAGAAAAAACTTAAAGGCTCATTTCTACCATTTGTGTGGAATTAACTTTCTTGGAAAAGTTGTTTCCATTTTTTGCTGCAACAGCGACAGTTAACTGAAATAGTCTTTGGTTGTTTTGGGGGTTTGAAAAACAATAACAGTACTTTGGTTAACTTCATGTAGAATGCAATGGACTGTACTCAACATCTAACGTTGGTCATGTAAAGTTTTCACGATTCATACATTAGGCTGGTAATTTCCCCAAACATGAATTGTTCGTATATCCAAATCATTTTCTATACATCCAATCGCTGATATCACTTAGTCATCTGCGCCACGGCAGTTCTAAAAAATACCAGAGACACCTAAATGAGCAACACTGATGCTTTAGTCAACATAATATATATTTGCAACCCAGTTTTAAAGCTTTGTCTTCAGAGGAACACATTGGACAGGCTAAAAAAACTAAATAATCAGGAGATAAACTCCTTCATGGGGTTTAATGACAGGGGAGAAGTATAGCGGAGGCTGTATTTCCAGTAGGGCCCTCCTCGTAGTTCCAGTGCACGCTGAGATTTGAGGAACTTGGGGTTTGCATCGACAGGCTCAAATCTGTGGAACACTTTATAAACGACCAAGACGAAATGCAACAAATACAATGAGGCCATTTTAAAAAGTCTTTATTTTTTTCTTATAATCAATGTTTGATGCTTGAAGCAAGAATAATGAACAAAATGCTGAGCAGACCTCCAACATGAGGCTTCATCCTGGTTCATTTTGGTCTGATTTTCTTTCTTGATATTTGTACGAGCTCTGACATTAACAGAGGCTCTGCTTTATGCCAAGGTGCAGGGAACACAGACAGAGAGAAACATTTAAAAAGACAACTCCCACAGAAATACTCTCTTCAGCACAGCCACAAAAAAAAAAAGAAAAAAAAGATGGTCATGTTATTTACACAGCTTTCACTCTTTCCTAACCCTGGATAACAAACGTACATCTATCTTTCAACTGCACATTTCTCCAACCTACAGTGTCCCTTTGGATCGCTATTCGCTACTCCTCAAAACTTTGCTCTCATGCTGACCGTGCTATAAATAACCCATTGAGCTGCAGATAGTATCCTTTATTTCAGACACATTTCTATAAGCCCCTTGTAATTTCCTGATGCTAATGTTCTTGGACTCACTGCTCACAATAGCTTCTCAAAGCCACGATGACCGTCTCGGTTTGACATCATTTTTGTTAAGATGTTTTGAATACCCGTAACCGAGGTGGAAAGTGTCAAAATGTCCGGGGCACATTGCTTACCAACACACCTCGACTAGTAATGTCGCCTCGTGTACTGTGGGATAGACTGGCAGGACTTTATGATATCATCCACAAACAGCTGACACAGTACTGAAGGAGCAGGGTCATTTGAACATAGTGTTTTTATTACAAAGTATAGCACCTCAAAGTGGTTTTGAATCTGGGAACCTTTCAACTCTTCCATTTACTACACAAACCTACTCTCACACCAGTCCCCTACAAACACTTCCATGGTCACCTCTATGGCACTTTCAGGTCTTTACAGTGGTAACAAATATTAAAGGCAAATAACAGACTGAATGAACATTAAGAGGAGCTTTAATCGCAGATGTCTGGTCAAAACAGCTCAGACCAGATATTTCAATAGTACAATACCGGATTTGTGATAACTATATGGAACAGGATTCTGAGAAATAAACTATTTTAAAAAGTGGAAGTGCTAAGAGGGGAAATAAGCACAGCCGCAACAAGAAACAGGCAAGAAACACCCAACTATTCAATGAATCCAGGTCAGAGGCCAGTCTCGGACATTCTACCATAAGTCCATTTCATAACCCTCCCCTAACGAGAAACAAAAGCAGGAACATCCACGGTGACGGGTACCCAAAAGACATGAGGCACATACTCACACGCAATCTAGGCCCTTGAGGTCCACCATGAATAGTTTCTGCAGCAATCTCCAGTTTTATCACCAGAAATGTTTTAAATAGTCAAGTTCTGTGATTGATGTGTAGATTAATGTAAATTCCGGTTTTGGTTTATACAGAAGATACAGATCTGAGATGGCGTAAAATGCGAAAGAAGAAAGAATCCCACAACACTTGACTAAACACTGAGGTTGGTGGCCGAACCTCTCACAGAAACAAAGCAGAGCGAAGACCTTTCACGGACAGGACATAGATGTCACAATGATCACTGCGTCACTGCAGTAGAATGTTGACACCAAGGAGAACTCTACAGAGGGATCTTCTCCCCCCAACACCAAAAACTGCCAATGAGATTTGTGGAATGCGTTTGTCAGGAATGCTCGATTACTTGGACTACTGTCCTCAGTCAGAACGACGGGAAGCAAGAGGAATGAAAAGAAATGGGGAAAAAAAGCAGAGAATGTGTGCAGCTTTAACACAGACAGCTGAGTGGTTGTTTGTGTAATGAGGGGCTGGAGACTGTGGCAGCTAAATGGCTCCTGTTTACGCCTTATTGCAGAGTTTGAGATCTTCCTAGTAGAACCACTAATTTTATTCAAATTATTTCAATGTCATAGTTGATCATTGATGATGTCCTCACATAACCAGCGCACTTCACTGGGTGTCCCTGTTTGCATTTTGACTCGTCCCACAAAGACAGTGAAAGAAATACTGATAAGGAGGTGTAAACAAAAAGTCAAATTTGGCAACATCATAATTTTGGGATACAGTAAGATGAAAGGCTGAGACCTAAAAAATATTTGTTTATTCAATGGCAAATGCTGACTATTGGAATATTCTTGGTCATATTTCTAAAATGCAAAGGAATAGGTAAGACCTTTTTTTACACAAGTAGACAAAATAAAAAATAAAAAAAAAGACTGCCACACAATAAAAAGGAAGAGAGTCCTTTGTCACCGAAAAGCAAAGAGTATTTTGTACTAATGTCACCACGCGTCCTTATTCCACCTGCGTTAAACTGAGAGTCGGGGGCTGGCTAAGAAAAAGTTCAACTGGAATGTGGCTAGGGCCTCAGACGAAACACTGTCATTGAGATAGGCAGTGACTGATCCCGCCCACCCCTCAGCCAATGGGACATCCTGAATTGTAGCGGGTTGGGTAAAGGGTCCCTAAATGGAAATTTTGGACATTTGCTCTTCAAGTTTGGCGATTCGCTTGTCCTGAGTGCTCACCAGGTCCTTGAGAGATTTGACTTCTTTCAAGATCTCCTCCAGCTTGGCCCCAGATTTCTGTGGAAGACAAAAGTAACAAGTGAATCACAAGTACAGTCACATTCAAACAAATAAAGAGACCAAATGTTCGTCACAATAGCGCACAAGACCCTTCCTGTCTCAGAGCCGCTGCCTAAAGTCTTGGGACTGTAGATGCCATGTGGCAGGGTCCGGTACCCTCAGGGTTAACGCGCTGGAGCCCGGAGGGCTGTGATTACAGAGCATGACTGCTGAGAGACACATGGGCTAGGTCCCGGGCTGGTGGCTGTGTTGTGGGCGAGGCGCGGTGCGGCAGGACGCCCAGCAGTAGGCGTCCAGGGCAGCAACAGACCCCTCAGTTTGCGGGTCGGAGAGTCGGTGGAACAACATCTACAAACCACCTCGTGAAGACAGCCAGCAATCTGCGCTGCTTCAAACACATACACTTTGTCTGCTTCACAGAGTCCCACAGAGGCAGATATTCAGTGATATAGGTCAGTAGAGAGGGGTATTAAATCATATATTTATCTTCTTTGTCTGCTTGGCCTATTTTTATTTTCATTATGTTCTGACATTTATCAGACCAAATAATAATTTGAGGAAATATTCGGCAGATTACTATGACATTTGAAATCATTTTTAATTGCAGCCCTACTGTGGTCAGTTAGCATCCTCTTCTGATAGTGGGATCCATATCAGAAGAAAAGCTTTCATATTGCGTAGCTCTACAGAGGGGAGAATTGACGATCCAATGAAATCTAGAGATACATTTTTTTGGCACCATGGAGATCTTAGAAAAGCAAGTACTCACCATCGATTGAGTCTGGGAGCCAGACTTGTTGGCAGGGCTCGAGTTCTCAGAGTTCTTTGTGTCCAAAATGTTCTTCTTGACCACCTTGAATTCGCGATTCTTGCCCGGGACATAGCCGTTCTTGAGGGAGATGAGGATCGGGTCTCCATTCTTACCCTCAAACCACTCCTCAGCCTCTAGGGCATGGTCGGGTCCAGATGTGTCTGGGTACAAGTCGTCTTGGAACAAGTCAGACTGGCAAGGGAGGAAAAAGGGACAAGATGTGAGGAAAATCCTAAAACCAGGTAAAAAACAGGCCTCAATGAATCAACATGCATATCACAAGTCTGTAAACCAGGACTCACCTTCCTCGGTACAGTCATCACGATAGGCTCACACTTCCTTTCATGTAGTTTATAGAACCTGGTGACATAGAAATTAAACAAAATGGCCGAGTTTTAGCAGTTTTCTCTGGACTGCCTGGAGAAGGCTTAAATGATTATGTCATGATCATGTTCTGCCACCTAGTGGTCATGTTAAACAATCTATATTATATCTGGTTGACTGAAGACAAAATAACAAATAAATTCTGGTGTTGAGATTATTACTAGCTATCCATCGTAGCTTACCTCGCAATTTCACACTTATTGACATCAAGACCCCTCTTGGGCATGTAACCCATGCCCCTCTGGGGCTCCTTGGTGGCAAAGGTGCTGAGGAAGTGAACATATGGAGCCTCGTCTGTGATTTCAAAGTAACGGATGCTGCTGTCCCCCTGTGAAGAAATAAAATTTTTAATTTCTGTATCCAGCTAAATGCAAACTGAACTATAGCATGCTCAAAGAAAACAAACCTTCCCACAGAGGTAAACGACGTTGGTGTCTGGGTCATAGAAGGGCAACAGCACTCCGTTGCTGGTGTCCATCTCATTTACAGTCATGGCCTCCTCCATATTATCCTGAGAAAAGTTTAAAAGTTACTAAGACAACTCTAAGCCCTGAATTCCAGGTAACTGAATAAAATAGGATAATAATAGTTTGAAACAAAGAACACACAATCACTAAACCTATGGAGAGCAGTCAGCATATATGAAGCAGCTTACCGGGTTCCAGAGGGCGAGCTGCCTCTCACTCATGCGACTGAAGCCTGTTGTGAGGACATTGCCATTAGACAGGAAAATGGCTCTCATGGGTCGGGCGCCCTCATGTGCCTTCTCCTTCTCCTGTGAACAGCAGTTCTCCGGTCAGCAACACATGGGTGTGTTCCACGTCACAGTCTCTTGGGCAGACTCTTATCACGTCCACTTTTACTCAAGCTTTTTAGCGGAAGCACTACTTTAATATAAGTGTCAAATCATTTTATTCACATAACGTCTGCAGTGGTGATTTGGTGTAATAGTTAAGGGGACGCAGGCCTTGCAAACCCCTCTTTCCGCAACTTGATTCCTATTCCCCTCTCAAAATATCAAACCATCACAAATAAATATTTTGAAAACTGCTTACAGCAACAATCTCCTCCTTGCGGGGGTCGATGACACGGATGGCCTTGTCCTTGCAGGCGGTGCAGATGAGGCTGCCGTTGCGGTTCCAGGTTACGTTGTAAATGACATCAGGGTGCATCTCATCCAGGGTGATCATAGCCTCTCCTGTGCCCACGTTCCAGATGATGATCTGGTTGTCACAGCCTGACAACACAGTGGTATACAGGTGAGCAGGAAATGTTCATATGTTGTGAAGCCTCCTATTAAAATACAAATCCACCAGGTTTTTGTGGATTTAAGGACCCAGAGAGCTCTTACCTGCACTAAGAAGGACGTTGCGTGCGGTCGGGTGCCATGTGATAATGCCAACGCGCTTGGAGTGGCCCTCCAGTACCACCACTGGCTCAGCCATTGAAGTCACAAGGCCATTCTCAGGAATCTGCCAAACCTGTGGGGTTAAGAAACAGGACAGAGTTCAGCAGCAAAACAGTGAAGCTGGAGAGAATCCTATTTTAACCCAGGAATCCATCAACCCAGGACTACGTAGTACACCACAAAAATGTAGTTACCAAAGATGACCTAGGGGTGGCAGCAGAGACTAGGTTCAGTCACCAACTACATTATATTCAGTCACAAAGAGACATTTGACTTTAGCCAAATACAGTACTTCTAATAAGGATTTCTCACCCATCAGGATTTCAGATTGTGAATTAGTTAATAAGTAACTTACGGATGTGGTTGTAAAGTGGTATAACAAAACAAGTACTATACAAGAATAATGAATAATACAGTTATCCTGTATGTAAAGTCCATCCAATCCCTCGGATGGGAGTTTTTTTTATTTTACACATGTTTTTCTCTGGATATTCTTATTTTATTTCTATGTGATAAAAAGGTTGCCTGTCTCACTATAATTCTCATCTGCATATTTCATTGAACTGCATATTCTGTATCTGCACACCATTATGGGAAGGGCCTGTTTAGGCTGGCAGTTTTCCCTTCAAAGCTCAAGTGCTGTGAAAAGAGGAACCATTGAGTGTCTCTGTTCATTCCATGGCTTATACTTCTGCACACATGAACTAAATGTGGTATAGATTCAGAAGGTTTAACAGGAAGTCAGGAATTTCAGGTAAGGAATCAGGAGCAGCAAACGGGCAGCACCCTGATACCCCTCCGCTACCCAAAAAAGGACATATGGGGAAAGCACAACTGCAGTCTTAAAAAAAGTCAGTGACCTCAGCTCAATAAACAGAAAAATCATTCCTCAGTCTAATCTAATCCAGAGGGTGAGGTCTGCACCCATCCCTGGGTTACAACAGCCTGCCCTTTTGCAATAAAAGCACGTAGTTTCTGCACGCTTATCAGCTCAAGAAGGTGTGGGTGTTTCAATTTCCCCAATCAGGAAGTCTGAGTTCAGGTGTCGAGGGTGTGGCAAACATTACCATTACTGTGCAGTCCTCGGAGCCGCTGGCGATGACTTGATCATTGTGGGGGCACCAATCGATGTCCAACACCGGGCCTGTGTGACCACACACTGTGGGGTAGGATTTGTCAATGCGTCCTGTCTGTGAAGACAAAGATAAACAGCACAGAGTAATGAGATTAGTCTTACTCTGATCCAGCTCAGAGAACATTGTCTGTGCTCCAGCACTAAGCAAGTTTTGAAACAATATACAATATAATCCTAAATTCCACCTGCAAAATTACACACACAATGAAATTATATGCGAGTGACGCAGCCCGAGAAGAGAATTAGACCCGCGGGAGACATAGTACACGTCACATCTGTTAAAGTAGGATTCATTTGTTTTTGCAAAACCTTTCCATTCAATATCATGAAATAGAATTTTGTACTCGATTACTCAAAGAAACAATCTCATGTATCTACACATCTTTTGAAGACAGAACAACTTCTACTGGAAGTGACTTTTGAATTTGATGACACAACTACATTAATTTGAACCCACATTAAGCACCCAGATGTTGAAGACCTTTTGAATAAGACCAATTGTGCTGTCAAAAGCCATGTTAAGATCCGAGAGACTGCTGTAGACTAGGATTTTTCAACATCTTTTAGTTCTTTAACATGGCCCAACACTCTCCAGCTCTCGGTCCCCACAACCCCACCACAAGGCTAGTTTTTTAATGCTGCTTAGAAGCAAACTGAGATTAGATTCAGCCCGTTTTGGACCAGTGGTGACGTCATTACACAGTCGACCTGCCAACAGATGCAGAGTTTTCTGCAGCATCTCCTTTCTTTAAAATGGTGGCCATAACCTGCTTACACAACTAATGGACTGGATGGCTGCAAATCCTTTCCTGATGCACACCAACACACAAATAAAAATGCACAAAAAACAACCTCCCATTATACCGTACATCCTCCTCTATTGTCAGCTGGAGTTGACCTGTGAAGCAAACGAGCCAGCAGACCCCGGCACGCTCTGTACGACGCACTGACCTCCATGTGGGAGCCGGTCTAAGACACACCAGAGTGTGTTAAATTCAAGCACCGTCGCAGGGCTGAAAGCATGATGCCACTAACTGGAAAGTCCTGCTGCTGCAGCCATATTTAAAGCATGATTCAATTTAAAAATAATAATAAAAGCTTTAAAAAGACTCATTCAGAATATCAAAAATGATGGCTCGAGGAGAGTGACTAAATCTAAGAATTGTGTGCACAGTATGAGTAAGAGGTGAATACCAAAACTACAAGCGTTATTTGATTACCCATCCAGAAAAGCCTTACATCATACCAAACCTCAGTAGCGCATTCAGGCTCGGAATATTTTGGGTATAGTTTCCTTCAGCCCCTCAGTCTACTGCTCAGTGGTCACAACGAAGAGCTTTAACGTGGGACACGACGGATGTTCTGTGTTCCAATTTAAACACCAACCATTTATTTTTCTATTCTGGTGTTTTAAGAATAGCTCTGCTCACCAGTCAACTTTCTAGCTTGTTATCTGCATTATTTTCAATTGGCACGGACACAGGTACCTGTTCCTATTTAAATGTGCATTGATGCAAAACCTCCAGTTGCACTTAGTAGGGCATCTCTTCCATTCTAAATCAGCTGCGGTTTACAGTGATCTTTGTCTCCTGCCCATCAATTGTTTGCACTGCATTTGCCATACGTTTTTACAGTATGTACAGATTGTCCAGAAGGCCACTTTAACCACCACTAATCCACAGTTACATGCATCTGCATGTTATGTAATGCTTTGCGTAGCTTTACTGGCCTCCTGCAGCGCAGTGAAGCAGTTTAACATCAAGCCAAATTGAATTGCATTTATCAAACAGCAGTGCTGTAAACTAACAACTGTAAGCTTCAGTTGGTGATTCCAGGATAGAAATGGCTCACACAGGATAAGTTGGCCTTCAGTGTGTTCTACTAGAAAGGCTTTACTTTAACCAAAATCACAATCTTTAACTAAACCTAACCAAATCGGATTGGTGCCTAAACCGAAGGAGATGACTGGCAGAAAGCCCTGCACCAAGCTATCTCCCATGTGCACAGAAGGCAGGACCATTGTTGTGAGGAAAGTGAGTCCCAAAGAGACGAAGCTCACCCTGAATTGTACGTTATGGCTTTTAAAGCCACCGATTACATGTGACTTAAAGCTTTAAGAGATGAATACAGAAAGTGCAGTGCCCAGTGTGAGGCATACTACGATATGGTCAGGATTTCAAAAAGCAGGAAATAAAAGACTTATTTAGTGATCTTGGTACAAAACAGTGTGAGAAAGACAAACAGGATGGCGGTCTGGGCCTCGGAGGGACAATCCAGTCCCGGATAACAGTGTCATGTTGCTAGTACATTCCTGCTCTTAAAGCCTCTGCTGTACAGACCGGCGGCTTCTAGCCTGCTGCTGTTACAGTATATTCACAGAGGTTCAGCTGATACAACCACATTGATACGGCGGTGGTTTGTTATCAGACTGAAAAGAGGTACAAGTTCCATGGGTCAGTACAGCCTAGCTTGTCACCTGTACAAATCACAGGAAGTAAGGGACTCGCTATGGTTACAGGCCAAATGATTTGATCATTTCATATATTACAGTCGCCTGCCTGAACAAGTATAGTGATCAGTCTATTGTATGTCAGAATGAACTCAGGCGGGCGTGGATGTACATGTAGATGCTGCAGTATGTGAAAAATCCCGATTTCTTGTCTAAACCTCACCCTGACGGTTGAACACACCCTGAAATGTACCCTGGAGCCGAGTGTAAAGAAAGCAGACTTCGACACTTCTGTCAATAGGGATGTATGAGCCACCATCCGGTATCAGTAACAGTACACGTGAGACCGGTGACCTCCCCTCTGAAGCTGGGTCAACTTCATTTTCATGCAGTGGATCACAGAACAAGGAAAATGTGCACAATGCGATAGACGCGACATCCGCGTATGTATATTTCAGGGAGTACACTGGACCTTTCCTGCACATCATTTCCTGAAGACAGAGGTACCAGGAAGTTAAGCAGGGAGGACACAGACTGATGACCAGGTGCGGCCTACGGAACAGCACAAACAAAAAAAATTGATTTGTCATTTATGAAGCTCGCTGTTTTTAGACCCAAATATGTTGACGTATTCACACTGATAAAATATTTTAATTTCAATGACCAGTTTAAGTGTTGGGTAATCACAAAAGATCTGCTGGTTTAGGGTTAAGAGAAGCAGGGAGTAGACTGTGACTGGGTATTGTTTGTATATTATCCAAGTTTACGAAGATGCTGAAATGTTTACGCACCCATATGGTGTAATTAAAAGTGTAAAATGAGCATAAATCCATGTGCTTCCTTGATGAACCTTGGTTGACAAAGATTAAGACGTACTGGAGCGATCAGTGTTTCGACATGAACACTCAGACACCTCTCAGCACATCCCTACTCCAGTTCAGACATGCTGCAGATTCCTACACGACCTCATACGTTTCATAGGTCTCAGCTCGCCACAATTTTCCATCAACACTTTTCACTTGAGTAAATAGAAAGATAAGATTACTCAAAAAATGTATTAAAAAAGGAATTCTATATTAGAAATGTTTTCTTTCTATTGTCGACACAAAGCCCCAGGAATCAGCGGAGCCAAGCCCTGAGGCTCGACCTCCTGATCAACTCCGAGCAGGGCAGAGGAGACCGCCAATCGGACCAGAACGCTCACATACCACACCTCGGCCTCAGGCACTACTGGTATGGGTATGACTAGTGGGAGCGGGAGGGCCGCGTTGGTGTCAAATGTAGCACCCTTTAAGCGGTCAATGGTGTCCGTGGACACGTTTTAGAATTTCAAAGTATGAAAATCAAAACACAACTGAATGTTGCTTTGAGTCTGCAAAATAAAAGAAAAAACATCTGCTGATGCGATACGCAGGGCAGGAATGCAGTTTACTATTGAATGTTATCATCGGAATGGTTCACAGACAAAAGTTCAGCTGAAAACAACAACCCAAAGCTGCACACAGGGCAGCTTGTGACACACCGCAGTGGGTTACATATTCCTGTGGAGACTTGTTGCCTTCTCCCTTCAGCCGTTGTTAAGGTCTGAACGTCAGGGCACATTTGCAAGTCTGTATTTGTCTTAAAAGGAGGTATTTGTACTAAAAACATCAAGGGGAATGTGATGACTGACTGACTGACTGACACACAATTCTGAAATGAATTAATCCCAAGGGGATGAAAGGTTTCACAGAATATACGTGGACATAACAGCTGGAGGCCGACTGGCAGATCAGTGATGCATTTCAGAAGGAACCTTTTGGTCCGCTCCAACATGGTTTGGAGCTATAGAATATATTTTAATGAATATATAAGTCTATTAGTCATACTGAGTCAAACACTATTTTATTGTATCGCACAGGGGTCTAATAAACCAACATCTAAATCAGGGACCTAGTTAATGTTACTAAAGATCCATGTCTACCTAGACGAGAGGTGTGTTCAACCACACTGAAACATCATTTGATATTACAGACTTATTTCATTTGACGCAATCATATGTAATGTAGTTTTTTACTGTTGATGTGGCGGAACTGTAGTTAACAAATGATGATGAAGAAAATCATTGTAGATTCAATCTGCTACAAATGTACATTTTTACTTCCAAGTTAAATTTTAGGTCTGCATATTTATCAAGACATTCATTGGCAGCTGGACAGTTCTGTAACAAGCAAGCAAGAAAAGCATCTCCAAGGCAACCAGCCTTCGAGTACAGGGAGCAAACTTAGCCAGACTTACACCGTAGTAAAAATATTTTTTTTGCGAAAACCCACCAAAACAAAAAACGCACACACAGAAAGGGGCCAAACTCGGCGGTTAAATACCTAACAAGTCCATAACTACACTACAGACATTTGTATCCTTCCAAAGGAATGTCTGACGCCTAGAAAACAACCAGTTGCATAGCAACAAGTAAGGCTGCAGAAATGAATCACACAGCAATAGATACAAGGCTCAACATTGAAACACACACAAAAAATGGACGGACCATATCCCTAAAGGCAGTAGAGGGCATTATTTTCATTCAAACAAGAGGCCTGCACACTTCCTTGCCTTGCAGCTCAACATGTGATGCACACATGCACACCACTAAAGGGTCTGCGTGCTGTCCAGTGCTGCTCAGTGCTCCATGGAAATTTCCACTTTTACGAGCCTGTGTGTGAATGACAGAGCAGGAACAAGACATTGCAGCACAGTACATGCTGAAACATATATATATATAGCTTGAAAGATGAAGTAGAAATACCTAAACTGATATGAACTACTGATAGACTGCACCACCATATATTTCTGGTAGACAGCTGGTGAGACTATTTAGGTCATAAGATTAGTTCTAGATAGTATCAAAGAAAAGTCCACTGTTTACTACTACTGTACGGTTACTCTGGGAAGTATTTTGGAACAGCTGAAACATTTAAACACATCCATTAGTATTCAGGTGCTCCTACAACAGACGATATTTGCTAACAGGCCGTTGAATGTTGCTGGCTAGTGTGTTTCCTGTATGTCTACAGGCATAATGATTAGTTTCACGCAAGTCATTTTTAATCATTAAAGACAAACTGTCCCATGAATATCCGGGGGTCATTATCTTCTGTCATCTTTTTGATGCGTCTGCACGGAGCAGACAGTCTCTATGGAGGAAGGCCCTTTGTCCACAGCGTCTCTACATCTTTCTACCACCTCTCCGGTGCATGCTGGGATAAAGCTCAGCACCTTGTGGCCCCGAAAATAATCAACTAGAACCACATACAAAGATATGTTTATCTTTGATAAAGATATTCTTATTAAAAAAAACTTTTAGAACATAAAAAGGTAGCCCACCCCAAAAGATTGTGTGTCCCACATTTGTGTGCAGGGGTAGTTGGTCTGTCTTTCCTTGTATGTCTGACATATGCTGGTAACAAATGTTTTCTGATTTTTACTTTAAATTTATTAAATGACTGAAAATGTCTTTGTACACAACATCTGCCATCATTAAAACCCTTACCTAGCTTTGGCCTTAGCGTTGCAGCAACAAGAAAGTCTGCTTTGTTTGAAAAAGCTACCAGGGCTCACAGCTCTGTATTCATGGATTGTTTATAGTATTCAGTATTCCAGTAATCATACAGATGATCACATTAAAACAATTATTCTGATATGGCACTTGGGTACGGTGAGTGACTCCGTGACAGAGACAGCATCCGACTTCAACCCAGTTCTCTAATCTTGGCCGCTCTTAATATTTCGGCCTATCCCAGAATTCACATGTGTGCCGACACTGCACGAAGCAGCCAATGGCAAGGCAGGAAGGAAATGGTCTTGGAAGCCTGTCAGGCAGGGAGCTGTGAATGACCATATATGGTAAAATCTGCAGTCAGCAGGACTGAGCGGCAGAGGCGGCAGAGGCAGAGGCAACTGAGCAGTATAGAAACTGACCAAAGTATGGAGAGGGAGAGAGAGATGGGATATCAGGAGAACACAGCAGGGGTTTTGGGAAGGGGGGGGGGGTAAGTAGAAATGGAGCATAGTTTAGCTAGCAGCCAATGCGGGATGACGGAAATAACGTATCACTGTGCACACACCCAGGGATTGCCAAATGCAAAGGTGGAGCACTGGTTGAATGGTGCATTGAGGCTTGAATCCAAATCAAAAACACGCTCGATATCGGATCTTCCTCTCCTGAATGGAGGCAGTATTTGAAGAACTAACCTTAAACATGCCTTTAAAGTTGAGCACTGATAAGGCTGTAATTTAGGTCAATCTTAAAAAAAGACGCAGACAAAGGAGGAAACGAAAGGAATAACTCACCGCCTGCATGGAAAATAAAGATTCTAATGGCTAAAACAGGACACACGGCATGGAATTTTAAACAACGGCTTGCTGAGATAAATCAAACAAGGGATATTAAACCACAGCCACTGTAATGATTTACTGAAGATTCTTCTCAAAGCAGACAAAGAAGAATTATCAGGAATGTTTCACCGAACACTGCTGCTGCCGCTTTCACTCCCACAACTTCCTTCATACGGAAATCAGGGAATAAATTAGCAGGCATCCTCCTAAGGAAGAGAAAGGATAAGATTGAAAGCGCGAGGCAAGGGAATGACATGTGTTGAGCCGGACATCTGAGGCCCTCTCTATAAATCCCGATGTTCTGACAGGAGGAAGCAACTATACTCATGGCTGTGCTGAGTCACAGCGGCCTGCCACATTAACCCAACCCTTCTGACTCACACAAACACATGGCTCCATTGGTGGAAAACTCATAATATGGCCCAAACCTCAGGTCACAGTGCCACAACATCAACTTCTGAACTCCAAGATGCTCTGCAGGCCATTGTGATAAACATAAAATAAAAAGAATGTAGACTATGGTAGAACAATGCCTTTTTGGGAGGACTCATTTCAATGATTCAACATCCAGACGTTATTGCATCACCTCAACAAAGACAGTTGCATATGGCTTAATTGTGAAGGGGAATGGAGCATCATGGAACTTCTCCCTCTCCTCTCCTCCCCCCAAGTGTGGTAATAACAAAGAGCTGCACTGGGAGAAAGCGTGGGACAAAGGGCCCGAGCAGCTGGCTGCCCGCAGAGACTGGGAGCAAACCAGTCTGGGCAGATCAGCTAGCAGGACCGATGCACCCTCACACTAGGCACAGGAAAGGGTGGGATGGAGGCCGAGTGGGGTTTTTGGGCAATGCGTGCCGTTGAAACAAAAATGAAATAAGACCCGGGTGATTCAAACTGCCACTATTCAATTCAATTCAATTCAATTCATTTTATTTTGTATAGCCCAAAATCGCAAATTACAAATTTGCCTCAGAGGGCTTTACAGTCTGTACACATGCAACATCCTCTGTCCCGAAACCCTCACATCGGCACAGGAAAAACTCCCCAAAATATGAAAAAACCCTTCAATGGGGAAAAAAGGGAAGAAACCTTAGGGAGAACGTCAGAGGAGGGATCCCTCTCCCGGGATGGACAGACTGCAATGGATGTCATGTGTACAGAATCAACAATGTAAAAGATGTACAATACATTCAATTTCTCTAACTGAAATGATACAAGTAATTGCAAGTAGCAGAAGAGGTGTACGGCAGGACCACTGCAGGGACAACCTCCACTAGAGGCCAAAGATCTGTACAGTCTGTGGCAATAACGAAAGCAGACTGACTCACATGTAAATTAGTTCAGCCGGTTTCTAATAGAGTCAATATAACCATGTTTGTGGATCTATTGCAGCTGTCCCGTCTTAAGGTTAGACTCTGCCTACGTTAGAGACCTGCACATACAGGACGGCAGATCATTCGTGAAACTGCCTGCTGCCCACCTCCAGCCCAGGCTGTCTATTGAATGGCATGCTGAGAGGTGAAAGTTGCGCAATGAAAGCCCTGACAATCCGGTCCCCTCTGCCACAGCCTGCTCAGATCACAAGGCAGTCTACCAGTGAGCACTAATTAGAGTCCCTGGTTAGATGTGCCACAGTACTCATGTCACTCACTGTGTCAGGATCGGATTGGGGACAGGATTGGAGCTGCCAAACAAAAACAACCACCGGCAGCTCACCACTGTGGCACCCAAGATCGCTCTAGAGGACTTGCAGAGTTCCCTGTTGATTCAATTGGATCTCTATTGCACCTTAATTAGAATCATTAGGACAGCCCGGCTAAAACAACAGTGAGTGACGTATTCAGCCAACTTCCTTGGTTACAGCTTGGTCCATCTTGCCCAACCCAGAAGTAAGTCAAGATGGAGTCAAGTGATTCCTTATATGGAAGGAAGGAGGACCAGTAGCTTGCTGGCCCCCGGGGCCTTTGACAAGTTTCTGTTGTACATACGAGGGTGTGTGTGTGTGTGTGTGTATAACAGCCTGCTGCAAAACATTAATCCCAAGGTACACAGACACAAGAGCCAACAGTCCTGCTTCTTAGAAATTATGTCTTCAATGCAATTTGTTTAACTGAAAATATGAATAAAGTTTTTTACATTTAAATAATTCATTCAAAATGTGATCCAAGAGGGAAAGGAGTTGATGTCATCACTGATGTGGAGACAATTTGATTTCACCCCAATCTAAAAATACCCAGACATGATTTGATCCATTTAATTCATCTGTAACAAAAACATGATATGCATAACTGCCTGTGAAAAGAAATGTTCCCCTTAAATAAGATAAGCATTAAACTGTTTTAATGCATACTTCTCCAAAAATAAAAGCAAATTAATCTTTAGGTTTTCAATAGAGCAGATCAATTTAACAAAATAAACCATACGTTCTTAAAGTAATATAAACTAAAGCCAATGGACTGTTGTTGGGTTGTCACTGAGGCCTATTGAGAAAGCATAAAGAAGTAGATAAACATATGTATGGTATATCACCATCTGACTGTCTTAGAGGCAGTACTTATCCAATGTGGCATTAAATACGCGTACATGACACAATAGGCAGGAACTTACCTTGAGAAGAGGAAGAACGAGGAAAGCTCCTCCGCCACTGGCCTCAATAATTATGGCAACAAACTTGGGGTTGACTGCACAGAAGGAGCTGTCCCATGTGACCCTTGACACCCGGATATCATCGTAGCACTGGTCATTTTTTACCGCCTGGCCAAAGACGTGACGGAATTTACTCTGCCGTACAACTCGTTTCATATCTGTGCAAAGAGCAGAGAGCATGATTTAACATATGCTAGTAATCAGATAAAAACATGTAGAGAAGTGCATTATGAACAAATACATATATACACACAGATGGTACAGAGATCCCATCCACAAACTGCAGCAGGCTTTTATCCACCGCATAGTTCCCAAAGATCCCAAAGCAAGCATTAATATGAAAAAAAGCATAACACCACAAATGACCTTTTTAAAATATTTGTATGGCTTTGGGGTGGCGACGCAATGTGGAACACAGAAGGAAAACTTTAAGAAAACGTCTAGGATTCAACCAACCTGGAACTGACATGTCTCTACAACAGAGCCGCCAATAAGCAGGATTCGCGTTGAAAGGTTTAGTCCTATAGAGCAGCGGTCCCCAACCTTTTTTGCCTCACAGACCGGTTTTGCAGGTGTGGCATTTAGTTGAAAGTGTGTGTGGCCAGCAAACAGGTTTTTCACTTTGATAGAAGACAAGTCAGCTACAGTGCTATCTGCAGTCCCTGTTGGCTAGTTAACGCCAATGCCAGCATACAAGTAATGAACTAAATAGTCTTCTCACTAGTGGTTTCCTTTCATCTTCTATGCCAAATATTAAACATCTGAAATACTGAAAGCTTGTGGCACACTTACAAAGGAGCCACTTCCAGACAAAATGAGGACATACCCAACACAAACAGACTTTGTAGCTGGTTCTGCTTAAATCTTCACGAAGACCAGAATCTCCCGACAGACGAGAGCTTTGGGAAACAACTCTATTGAAAAGCTACACGTCCCAGTTGTGTGCTTAGAACACACCACTTCCACAGATAATGGAAAGCTGGCCAGTTGCAGATAAACAAGGTCAGAACAGAGGTCCAACCCACCCTACAACATAAAGAAAGTCAAACGCTCTTAAGTGGTCTTTGTTGTGTAAAGCTTCTCAAATCTTTTTTTATTGACACAGCACATGGCAACAGTTTCCCAGCCTGAATCACCAACATGAAAGAAGGCAGAGCGCAGGATGTGGGATATGTTTTGGACCCGGCTTTCCATTGTGTTTGAGCGAGCGAGTCAGAAAGTGGGTGAGTGAGAGAGCAAGAAAAGCTTGTATGGCAACTTTCTGACGGGACAAGGCTAAGAACACAAGCAGGAAGTTCTTCCTGTAGTGATGTGGGCGTGTCCTAACAGGCTTCAGTCAGTCATTACATGACTGTTTATTTGTGAGGTCTCCAAACAGACGCTCCGCAGTAGACACATTTCCTTCAGTTGATGACACTCGAGTGAGAGGCCAAATCTTCCCTAAATTGAGGATTTTCTAGTTCTTGTTGAGTTACATCAGATTCTCCAAATCCTCTTCTAAATATATCTTCATCAGAAGGGGATTTGTCGAGGAAAGTGAATTTGATTACAACGCAAGAGCCTGATACAAAACCAAGAGCAACGCAATGCGTTCATCTACAGACTGTGGATACGGTATATTTAAAAATAAGGCAAGAAATTGATTCTCACAAAGGGTGTATAAAACTTAATAATAGACTGATGATGATTTCAATTATAATCCAACTTAGCCTACCTAATTTACCAGCATATCAAGGTTTTAGTGGGGGAAAAAAGCCATTAATAGTGAACTGTGGTTGGCTAAGGGCAGGAAGATAACTCACTGTTGCACTTTAGTACTGGACCATGTGAAGAATTACTTGATATCAAAAAGGAAGCTCACATGAATATTTCTTACCTGAAATGAAAACAGATTTGGTGAACTAAAAAAAGTGAAATATTACAAAAAACACCCGCCACCAATGTTTCCATGTTGGTAAAACACAATGGTAATATCAAGTCATGCGCATTACAGTTTAATGATTAATGTTTAATTAACAGTTAATGTAACATCTACGTCAACTGTGCTCTGGAGATTTTTCTATTCTTAAAACACAACAAGCAGTGAAACCATCCTGTTGCTCTTGGTTCTCTTCATTTGGAGCAGAATAGTACATTGTTTAAACCAGGAGCTCTTTGTAAGATGTGCCGTTCCACCACCACAATAATGTTACTAGCCTTGACAAAACAATCCCTACATTCTTGAGGTTGGTCTGAGCCTGCACAAAGATCCTCAGTCAAACTACAATTTAGCTCTTCAAACAGCAGAAAATGTTCAACACCATCAACGTTAGCGTTATAGTTAATCACCCTGAAGGAAAAGAAAACACTAGTTTGTTCCCAATATGCCCAAGATAGTAGCAAAATATGACCTTTAATAGTGCCACAGAAAAAAGAAAAGCGTTAAGTCCTGTGCGAGATTGCCAAAAATGGCAGTTTAGATATGAAACCTTTATAAAAAGGAGAAGGTAGAGCGATAACAGTGTAACAGGCTGTGAGCCGGAGCAGACTGGGTTGGGTCTTTGTGAGAGTAAGCCGTGTGGTGAATCCTGACGGTCCTTTTCAGGAAGGAATCACCATGTCTTAGTCACTGGATGCTCACCCTGGTTAGCAGCCATTCCAACTGACACATGTGGCAAGACAGAAAGGAACAAAAAAAAAACATTAGGGTTCATTTCAGCAGGGTAATCATTCATGTATAAAATTAGTAAATTTCCCATATGTCAATCAATACATTCATGTGAGGAGCACAAGGCTGGGCAATGTCAAAAATGTTTTTTCACGACGGACAGCACTATTCGTTGGGTGTAGGCAGGGCGGGGCATGTGCTGACCCGGGTCAGCACATTCCCCGCCCTATCGTATCATAAGACTTTCCTGTTCGACAAGGAACTAGTCACTAAACACTAATTAAAGATGATTAAAAAACAAAAGCAGACTGGTCTCATCCAGGACAGAAGTGACTTAATTCAAATTCAAATGTTTGATTATTTAAAATTGGATCATAAAGTCACATACACTCACCGGCCACTTTATTAGGTACACCTGTCCAACTGCTCGTTAACACTTAATTTCTAAGCAGCCAATCACATGGCGGCAACTCAGTGCATTTAGGCATGTAGACATTATCAAGACAATCTCCTGCAGTTCAAACCGAGCATCAGTATGGGGAAGAAAGGTGATTTGAGTGACTTTGAACGTGGCATGATTGTTGGTGCCAGAAGGGCTGGTCTGAGTATTTCAGAAACTGCTAATCTACTGGGATTTTCACGCACAACCATCTCTAGGGTTTACAGAGAATGGTCCGAAAAAGAAAAAACATCCAGTGAGCGGCAGTTCTGTGGGCGGAAATGCCTTGTTGATGCCAGAGGTCAGAGGAGAATGGCCAGACTGGTTCGAGCTGATAGAAGGGCAACAGTGACTCAAATAACCACCCGTTACAACCAAGGTGGGCATAAGAGCATCTCTGAACGCACAGTACGTCGAACTTTGAGGCAGATGGGCTACAGCAGCAGAAGACCACACCGGGTGCCACTCCTTTCAGCTAAGAACAGGAAACTGAGGCTACAATTTGCACAAGCTCATCGAAATTGGACAATAGAAGATTGGAAAAACGTTGCCTGGTCTGATGAGTCTCGATTTCTGCTGCGACATTCGGATGGTAGGGTCAGAATTTGGCGTCTACAACATGAAAGCATGGATCCATCCTGCCTTGTATCAACGGTTCAGGCTGGTGGTGGTGGTGTCATGGTGTGGGGAATATTTTCTTGGCACTCTTTGGGCCCCTTGGTACCAATTGAGCATCGTTGCAACGCCACAGCCTACCTGAGTATTGTTGCTGACCATGTCCATCCCTTTATGACCACAATGTACCCAACTTCTGATGGCTACTTTCAGCAGGATAATGCGCCATGTCATAAAGCTGGAATCATCTCAGACTGGTTTCTTGAACATGACAATGAGTTCGCTGTACTCAAATGGCCTCCACAATCACCAGATCTCAATCCAATAGAGCATCTTTGGGATGTGGTGGAACGGGAGATTCGCATCATGGATGTGCAGCCGACAAATCTGCGGCAACTGTGTGATGCCATCATGTCAATATGGACCAAACTCCCTGAGGAATGCTTCCAGCACCTTGTTGAATCTATGCCACGAAGAATTGAGGCAGTTCTGAAGGCAAAAGGGGGTCCAACCCGTTACTAGCATGGGGTACCTAATAAAGTGGCCGGTGAGTGTATCTCTTTGTCAAATGGGGGGCTTAAAAAAACTGTAGGAGCCCAATAAGGTCAAATTGTGAAAAGCTATGTTAATAATCAGCTTTTATGAGCCCACCCCCTATTCTCCAAACATTAATGATAATGATCACGGCTGACATTTGGATGCAGCCATGTAAACAGGGGCGGTGCTGAGGCCCCAGTCAGACATCCTCAGACAGACAGAACGACACCTTAGGGGGATGCTATGCAACTCGCTGTCACGCTCCTGAGATTTACGGTGCACTGATCCGCTGTAAATCAAGCAAAACGAGTGTAGGTAACTGTAGGCCGAATAGGATGAATGGAAGCCTGTGTACCGTATTGCCTCCTGAGGCAGCAGAACTGACCCCGCTGTGCAGAGACAAAGGGAAGACCCCACCGCCTGAGGAGATGACCAACAGGAAATGGGACCAGTGTGACACACTTTTCAGCAGCCTTCTCTGCATTCCTAAACTCCGTTTAAATCGGACAGTGGGTCTTATGAAAAATGGTGTGAAACAGTTAATTTGTTAGTCAGACCATAATTGCGTACAGAGTTTACAAACCCCGTGAAATGGTTTTATCACCTCTAGATGCTTCTTCATAAAGAGCAGGTACTCTACATTGTGCCAGCAACAAACATATCCAGGATTATGAAAATAGATGATTATGTGTTGTTCTGTACATAGCAAAACAAGCATGAACTATGTTGGTCATCACAAACTGTAGAGACAGCCTTTTTACCACTTGGTTTGTGGGGTTCAGAACTTCTCTTGATGCAGCGTTTGACAGTGCGCTCAGTGACTGAGATGTGACATAACGTGAAAATCCCAGCCACAAATCAGGATGAGCTGACGTTGGGAGGGACAGCAGAATTAGAGCAGCATTATGACAAAGCCTTAACAGACTCCACAAGAGCGTTATTTTAGAAAACTATGCCTATGTAAGTCTTATCATTAAAACATGCCATGGGGAAATATTTCTGAGATGATTCATATAGAATCCTGCCCTGAATGGGTATTTCTTCTAAGTAATGTAGAAAGAAAATAGACCCGTTTCTTAAAACCGGTTAAACATGACAGTAAAAGCCTACGAGTCCTCCCAAAGCCTTAAAGGCCAAGCCAGAGACAATAACCCTATCCAACTGATATTTAGTAGGGAAAGAAGAGAAAAAAATACTTTATGAGCCTGCGTCATTGTCTAAAACCACAAAATTATTTTGACACTAGGAAATATTAAAAACCTTGCTGCTGTTGCATGTGCACTACTACTTGTAGAGTAGCATGTAAAGCTTGTTAGAACAGAAGAGTATTCCTGTGTTGAGTCATGTTCATGACAACCCTACTTTAGTCTCATCTTGAGCCAATAATTAGTCCAAAAGCTGAGGTCCAGGCAGCATGAAGCCCTGTGTGTACACACACAATCAGCAAATCAAACCAGGAGCTTGTCTGGGTTTCTCAAACAAGCCTGATCTGTTACTTGTTGAGTTTTGTATCAGTGTCAGTTATAACTTTAGCGACTTAACAGTAACGTTCAGACGTTTCTTTCCCACACTTGGCTGCCCATGCTGCCCCTGGCCACCACACACACACTCACATCAGTGATGTCGCCTCAGTGCACCCCATACACTGGCTACAATTTGTCTTTTGTCACAGACACCACCTGAGACACCACCTAAATCCCCTTCCTGTAACCAAGGCCACAAACTACCATTGTAATCAAATTCCAGCTACATTCCAGTGCTTTTTGCAACAGTGAGATAAGGTGCCGCTTTTTCAACTCTCTCCCACCCCAAGTGCTTCTGCAAGTCCGTACTAAGCTCAGTTGGAAGAGAACTGGAACAAATTACGCACAAGTGTTTCAAGGAATGTTATTGTATTCTTCATAGGATATGACATTTGCAGACACAGGCGCAACGTGGCACAAAGTCCAACACAATGCTAGATAACACGTAGACAGAACCAATTACCAGGGCCCGTCCAATTCCTCTATCTAGGCATGGTTATATGTATCATTAGCATAGCATGTCTTTTACAGATGAAAGGAGTTCAACAACAGAAGTAAAATGTCAACTTCTAATTCCAAAAAAGCGAAAACGTGACTTTAGATATAGTCAACATAAATGTCTTTCTATGTTTGTATGCTTGGTGTGATCACATTTTAGATTTTACTCCATCACGAACCTTATTTACAACAACATCTCTCAAAAAGGTCTATAAAATGAGTTAGGCATTTTGATTGATCGTAATCATCTCTCTACATGGTGATGTCCGAGGCCGAATAGACCAACTCCTAAACTTCTTATTCTATAAAAGGTAATACAAGTTGTTGTTTTTTTTAAAGAGAGACCACCTAAGTCGTATAAAATTACTTGCAACCCTTGTTTCTTCTACGTACAACACCCAAACATATTCTCAAAACAAGTTTTCCTTTGCTTCTTACCATCAGGTGATCCAAAAGAACATAAACCACAAGGAGACCAATGCAAAACTCCTAAATATTACAGCTTGAGTACACAGCATGCCCCTTCCTCTTCCGAACCATCTCCTTCCCCGCTCCCCCAATGAGCAATGTATAAAACCACTGCTTCATTTCAACAGATGTTGTCAGCTGTGGTGGAAAAAACAGAGGAATAAATGGTACTGTTCCATTTATGTATGTATTTGCTCAACTGCGAGCATTACAACGCTAAATGAGGCTCACCAGAAACTCCTTTAATGCCAAGCAAACTCATTTCTAAAAACCTTTTAACAGAAATACTATAGGGAGAGAAATGATAGTTTACTCTGTGTGTAAGACAAGCAGAGAGACATTTGACACGCCCAGATTGACGACTGTTCAGATTTTTATTTGAATATGACACTTAGTCACATTAGAATTAGTTAAATGTGGTCCTCTTCATTTAATGAGATGTGTCCTCTCGCATGTACTGAGAAATAACAATGATACCTCTGAAGTAAGACAAAAATAAGTTGCATCAAGGAAACACATTGTGTAAATCAAAGATCACCCAAGAATCCCCCTAGAAAGTACGGACGATAAAATCTGACACAGACAGGACTGGACACAAACTGAGGTATTTATTTATATTAAAAGTATGCTCGGTTTGAGTCAAACAGAGTTGAAGGTGTCAAAACGTTGACCAAATAATTAGCACCTTTCCAAATTATTCTTTTGGTCGAGTGATATGATAACTAATTGTAACATAGGAGATACTAAACTGCTGAGGAGCAAGTTTCATATAAAGTACACCATCCTGAGTCATAACAACCAAACACAAGCCTGAACCTGTACTTCTTAACGATGTCAGTACAAAATAAACTAACAATGACTTCAGATCGCCAACTAGGAAAGAGCCGGACCTCAAACAACTCAGTAATAAATATGTTGGTTACAAAACTGGGATCTTGATGACCCAAAACCAAATCAAATTGTTAAAAATGCACTTGTGATTTCGCCACAATCTCACATCAGCACTTCTCGAAGCAGCCAATAGGAACCAACACTCCTTCCCATCTTGTGCTTACTTCCCTCTGCTTCCTGACCCACTTCCTCTTGAGCTCTGGCAAAGGAAGGCAGGCTGCACACATCGAAAGACCTTGTACTGCAGCACAAGATTCAGAAGTTGATGTGTCTGGAATGGCGAACATGCCCAAACACAGCTGTAGTACTGTTGACTCTTCACCCTGAGGTCACGCTGTCAGCCTTCACCTGCTCTGCATCCCACAGCTTGTCTTGGCGAGGGAAACTCCAGCAACCCCAGAGTTGATTACACATTAGTTACACTAGTAGGCGAAGTAAAGAAGGGGCCAAACATTACACTCATGGTGTGCTTTGTAACACACCAGCCAGTCATTATCAAACTGCTATGGTGCCATGACAAATCAGTCGGCGGGGGCATTCAGACCCAAGGGTCACACAGAGGACTTTGGGTCATTGTTCTCAACGTTCCCCAGCGAGTCAAATGTGAGCATAATGATAAGTCTAACATTATGTTGTGTAATATTGTTGATTACAATATTATTTTAATCCCCCAGCAATAGACTGAGGATTACATTACATCTCCGTAACGATAGGATGATTTAAGAAAAAAAAAAATCAAACAAGGAAAATATTAACTCGCAACAGAATTACATTTCTGTCAAAAATAATGTGAAAACCCAATTTGATGACAACACATTTGCCCCAGTTATGGAAAAAACAAAAACAAGTACCGAAAGGTATATCAGACAATAGGCTGAATACTGTACTCTTTCTTTAACTTGATAGTCGTACAAAACCCGTACTTGTGCTTCGAAGGGCCTCAACATAAAAACAACTGTCACAGGATAACGATGGACTCCGGTCCAGCGACTTCAACGATGGACGGAGCTACAACAGGTTGAGGCGGCTCTCTTGGGAGATTCTGCTTGATTTCATACCAACAAAACCGCACGGTGGGGGACACCGCCGTTATTCATGTGGGTTATTAATGCTAACGTCACATGTTTAACGTAGACTCTAGTTGAAAGCAGCGTGCGCTTCAATGCTACGACCCCCACCCCATTCGTCTTCTCTACCAGTGTTTTAGTGGGTCAAATCTGAACAAAGCATTAGAATGAATATAGCAATTTAAATTCAAATTCTAAAATTCAAATTTGACTAGAGATAATTTGATTCTGAAAAACTAAAGAGCCCATTCTTGGATGTGTGAATGGTCTGAAGCGAAGTGTATTGTTCCAATTTCCGGAGGCAATATTAACAGTGAGGGTGCCAGGAACCAGGGCGCGGTTGTGCTGCCTGCACCTTCGCGCGTGCATGTGCGTGACTGAGTGCACGCGTATCTATCGTTACGGAGATAAGTTTTCCTGCCGCACTGTGGCTGTTAGCTACCCCACCCAGCACCATAACGTGTAACAGCACATCATCTCGTGAATTATCCACAGAACGCACCCAATCAGAAATGCAACGACAAAAAGCCCCAAAAAGCTTTAAATACATCGTTTTCTTCAGTCATTGCTTAGAAACTTGTGGACAGTGTCAGTTAACCGCCGTTGGAGGCTAGTGCTAACGTTAGCTTAAAAAAACAGTTCCACTGACTGTCCCGATTCATTTCACCTCGCGCGTGCACTTTCGGCTGTAGATCGAAAAACGGAGACTAATTAACGACTAATTTAAGGGTGAGTTGGGATGATGGCAACAACCAAACAGGGTCCAGATAATCTGTTACCTACCTTCTGAGAGGAAAATAAAAAGTATTTCCGAAAGCCGAATGATATCACACAATCCTACGAGTATCCCACTTGATTCCTCCCTCTGCCGGAGCCGCTGCTGACACACCCGTTCTGCGTGCTCTTTGCCCACTCCAAAGCTAGTCCCGCCCCCTCGTTTGGTTTTGCGAGGTTTGTGTGGATCAATGATTTGTGACGGACAGCTCAATCATCCAATAGGAATTACCTTTTTGATTACAAGGAATATAACTCACGCCTCTTTTCTTTAGGTTCCCAAATACTGAAAATCCTCATCAATTGTGTCTTTATGGCGGCCGTAAGGTATATTAATCTTATGTGGTACTATAGTAACAATCCTAATGTCTTATCATTGTCTATTTACCAGCTCAAAAATATCTCCCTATTATTATATTCTGATTAATACAAGCAATTCCTTGGTTCTCCTTTTTTTTAATAAAGGCTGATAAAATACCTAGTTTGAGGTACGCAGTAAAACAACAATAGACACTAAAATATATTCCAGTTCTCCTGGAGAACACAATGTACCTCATGCTGATTACAGCACCACAAGATGGCGTAATTTTACACATTCAGAGTAATGCAGAACTTCAACATAGAATAACAGCTGTATTTCAACATTCCCTCTTATTAGTCTTTACCAGTATTAGTCTTCCAGTCGTCTACATAACAATAAACTGTAAGCATACATGGCCACCTGAATCTGAATCTGATTCGTACAGCATTTGTGTCTGTGGTGAATATGACAGCCCAAATGGCCATGGCTGATGGATGATTAGAGCAGAATTCATGGGTAAATAACCTGCGCTACTGTTATTTCTCACATTTTCTATTCATTTGATATTGTTATATATACGTACCTCTCCTCACTGATGGTTTCCTCTCAACTACCTTGTCTGGGGATTTCTGAACGAAGTCGAATGCTGCCTTCATCTGCGCCACCTTCACCGACTGGCTCTGCTCATCAGTCTTGGCTTCAGTTGTCTTTAGCCTATCCTGGTGCTGAAGCTTTTCATGAAGCTGAATGGTCTCTTTGATAAGTTCTGAAACGGGTCTTGATTTGGGAGACCCTTGGGATTTATTTCTCAATGACACATTTGTATCGCCCCCTTTGCCGAGGGGTTCATCAGCTTGGTTTGGCATTGTATTTTCTGTGTTAAGTGTCATACTCTGATCCTGCTTCACGACCTGGTGGTTTTCCTCAGAGATAACAGTGGCTTCAACCAAAACTGACCCAGCATCCCCATCTGGTACAACACCGCTAACAGTAAAGTCCTTCACCTTCTTCCTCCTTACAAATTGAGCATCGGAGCATGTGGAGCCAAATGATTGCTGATCCGTTTTGGGTTCCCCGTCACACTTCATTTGCAGAGGTGGTCTTGCTGCTGTGGTGCCTTTCTTCTCACCGGCATGTAAATAGCATGAATCTGCGATTGGTCCGCCACTTTTTGTGGGAGGGGATTTCACATCAGCCACTGATGAAGGAGCAGAGTCCTCAGCGATCATACCACTCACTTCCCATGACATTCTCCCACAAACAGCTGACTGTAAGTTGTCTGAAGACAGTGTTTTACAGAGCCCTGTGTTCAGCTTCTTGTCCTTTTCCTCATTGCCTGAAGCATCTGTTGAGCTGATGTTCTCTTCTGCACCCTGACAATCAGCTTTGGAACTAGAGGATTTGGTGAGCGAGCTCTCACCTGTAGCCATGTAACTCACTCGATGCTGCAAACCGTCCGAGGTCAAACTATCTGTAGCAACCGTGTGTTTCACGTCCACATACTTGATGTGATGATCTTCAGTTGCAGAGTTTTCTTTAGGTCTTTTTTCATTCAACCCCTGAATGCTG
Source organism: Pungitius pungitius (assembly GCF_949316345.1). Taxonomy (NCBI): domain Eukaryota; kingdom Metazoa; phylum Chordata; class Actinopteri; order Perciformes; family Gasterosteidae; genus Pungitius; species Pungitius pungitius. The sequence continues at coordinate 11,601,742 of NC_084904.1, forward strand.
CATACTGACAGAGGTGTCATTTTAGCGTTGGATAGCTCTGTCGCTGCACAATCGAGGAGCCCCTTAGCAGTAACATTCATGGTGGCATTGTCGTTTATGTCAACCTCTTTTATAACCAAAAGAGCCTCCTTCCTATTTTTCCTCAGTAACCTCTCCAAAATTGAACTGGGTTCAGAGGTTGAATTAGATTCTGAACATGAGTCTATCTCTTGATTTTTGGTTGCCTCACTTGTGTCCATTGGTAGATAAGGCCTCATTGACTCGCTTTGATCATCAGTGTCAGCGACCTCTGGCTTTTTTGAAGCGTAGTCATTCCAAACTGGCTTCACCTCACATGTTTCATTTTTTCTTTCATTCTCTGTTCTCTCCTTCGGAGGTCTACGGTGAATGGCACTCAGGTCTAATAGAGACTCTCTCTGTAGACTGTTTTTCAAAGGATGTTGAGGCTGAGCCGTAGGCAGTTCCTTCCTCTTGCTGAAGTGGCCCAGTGTTCCTGTGCAAGGTTTAATATCTTCAACCTCAGCCATGACGGTGCCATGCTGATCTTGTTGGACAGACAGTAGCAGATCACTTCCTGCATGAAGTCCGCACTTGCTCATCTTTGCCACTGAGTCGTCTGCGCGGTGGTTTTCATGTGAGGACCCATCCTCCGAGGTAACAGCAGGATAAAGCTTATTATATGAGACTCCAGTAGAAGAGTTTTTATCCTGGATCGCCTCACAGTTGGGGCTTCCCTCGTCCTGATGCTCCATCTTGATCTTTAAAGGTGCGTCCAGCTCCATCTCAGTCTTCTTCTCTGATGTTTGATTGAACAGCTTCTGTGCTCTTTCCTCAACCTTCACACTGCTCTTTCGGTTCTTGTCTGTCTTCTGTGGAACCAGTGGAGCAGTCCTGCCTCCTTCTCCTCCTCCTTCTTCTCCTCCTCCTCCTCCCTCCTTTCCTGCTGCCCCTCCCTGTCTCTCCTCCCTTGCAGCCAAAGGACTAACCCGCAAATGACTCTGCTTCTCACTAGAAGGTGTTGTTGGCTCCTGGCCGGGATCTTCGACCAGATCCCGAGCGTCTGGCTCCCCTGAATTTTCCCTGGTGTCGCCGGCCTCCTCCTCACTGGAGCTTCCTCCCTCCATGACATCACCTGTATGCCCGCCTGCTGCTCCAGAGACGGGCCTCGGCCTCATCTCCGACCCTTCATCGAGGGCATGTTCTCCTCCATCTAGTCTATCCTGATTCTGTCCCATAATTGTCTGTGGAGAAAGACAAGTTGTTAACCAAAAGACCAATCGTGTTTCTTTTTTCTGCTTTTCCCCACTCATATTACATATTTGTATTGTACACTAAAAAAAGCTACTGAAATGGAAGAGCAAGAGGAATGATCAGCCTCCTGGAGTTAAAATCACAATAGAAAAGGTCCCAGTCTTGCAAGTCGCATAGGAGCTATTTTTCATGAAGGTGGTGAAATAGACAATCTGATGATTCTAGCTGCTGTGACATATCCTGTTTTGGGTAGTTCATGTAATTGCAAAGTCCACAGTAGCTCAAGACCATCACTACCACTTGCAGCAAACTCACTTGTACATTTTATTCCTTTGTTTTGGAAACAAAAGAAGAGATATTAAGCATTATCAATATTAAAGCTGCAAAGGCTTTGTCCTCGGTTTAACAGTGTTCATGTGGTTTCTGGGATCATTGTTTTGTGATCACATGCATCACAGCAGCTAGAGACAACAGGAACACTGAGTCAGACCAATTGATAAATAATTATCTTGCGGCAGTCCGTCTGTGAATCTTTATAACACAATGGCCTTTGCAAAAATTGACTTCTTAACAGTTTCAATTAACCGAAGTCAAGCAGTTTAGTTTATGTTGTTAATATTTAAAAAATGATGTTTATTCAAGTATTCCATTCAGTGTTGTGAGGACTGCAGTTATTGCTCTTAAATTAGTCAAAAGGCGTAGGAGGAAAGATAGCAGCTGCTGTCGACTTTAAAGCCAAACATAAGGCCAAACCTAAATGACCATGTTGCAGCACCCAACATTTCCATGAGATTGTCTAATCGTGTAATTGTATGAATACGTCTTCCCCCACTAAACTGCAGCAGCAAGCAGAGAAAATGGTGCTGCACAATGAACAATGACCTGGACCATGAGTGTGTTTCCTGTTTGTGGCCTTATGCCCCCGTGTGACAACATATGACTGCTGTTGTCTTATCATCTGACAAGCCTGAATACTGGCTAGAAACACGGCTAAGGGAGCGAACCTTATCAACCTACAATGGTGGCACAGCCGTGTGAGGAGACTTAAACCTTGTGGTTTTCGATTCAGGGATAGTACAAGAGCAGAAATACAAGACAACATAGAATAATACATAACTCGAGTCATTTTCAGTGGAATTCACGAGCATTGATTATCAACCTCCTGCTCCTTCCCTTAAAACAGTCCATCCCTGTTAACTGCTCTGATACCCTGTGTCATCCCCCTTTGAAGCCCGAAGCCGATCACTTGATCACCATGTGCTCTGCTTTCTCAACTTACCCCACTATAAAGGATTCAAAACCAATAAACCAAGCACTTCTCGCAAATTTCAAAGACTTGAAAAGAGTCAACCAATCATTAATTCCGAGCTTCGATTAGCCCAACAAGCTGGGCTTTATCACGGCTCAGTCTTCACAAAATGAAGGTTAAAACATATTGATTTCATCGTATGTTGCGGCCGACACTCACCAGTTGGTCTTCGTAGTTGTTTGCCCTCTCTCAGGAGCGACAGAGTGCTCTTTGTTGGTTGTTTGGAGATGTTCAGTCCTCCCTCATGTGCAACGGCAGCCTTATATTACATCCATGTGATGTCACAGAGCATTTGAATAATATAATCAGGGGAAGCTTAGACTTGTAACTTGACTTTTTTTTCTGGATTGAGAGGCCTTGAAGAAGTCATCTGCATCATCTCCATCTCAATGTTTTGCTTGTGGGAGTCAGGCAATTGGAGTAAGATTGGGAGGACATGGGAGGAGATTTAAATAATGGGTGTAAACCGTCTTACCGTGTAGCCAAGTAGACAGACAGGGGAATGACACGGGATGATTTAGTCATTGACCAAGTGCACTTTCTGATACCAGCAGAAAACAAAAGGAACGTCCTATTACTCTTACCCAACACGGTTTGTATGCTGGTGCCGTGTTCTGCACACTTCATGTGGCTCCACTCCAGCAACCTAATAAAGATAAGTAGGAGATGGTAAAAAAGATGCTTGTGTCTACGGTTAATGGTGAGTAATGGCAGCCAACGCGGGTGCGTCCAGGAGTGAAGGAAATTAGCTGAGAAATAGCTCAGACGTTTTTCTCCTGTTTCTCCTGGTCTCCATAGACGTCCAAAACGGAATACGTCCTCAGATAATAAAACAAAAATGGAGGTACGTCAGCCTAGAATTCACCAGCAGTGGGAGGGGAAGAGGGGCCGGCTCGTACCTGCAGACTGCTGACTGGAAGCTGCGGTGTTGACAGACAAGCGGCCTGCATTCCTACAGACTTGTCAAGACAAAAGGCAAATCTGTCCCTACGTTGAGATATTTACAAATGAAATAAATAGAGGTTAAAAGCTTTTTTGGCCTACTGTTAATTAGTTCTGCGAATTCTTATTTGATCCGTCATTTCAATGTTTTACAAGTCCACAGTGGCCAGACTTGTATATTTTTGGGATTACTTCCATTGACACAACACCTTTGCTGCCTCAATGCCCCACCTCACGCTGTACGTCACACAGGGCTCTTTCATTTTACACAAATGTATTTAACATGACAGGAAGAGCAAGAGTGAGGTACTTAGGTCATTCACTGAAGTCATGCAAACAGTGACGGGAAGCCGATGTTATATAACTCGGCTGGTGGAAAACGAGTCTCCTGCCAAAGCATACAGATGGGGGCACGGTGATGTAATTTCAGGATACAGACCCCATTGAGTCACTACGCAGATATTTAGTTATACTTGTGATAGTTTTCCCATTCAGGAAGATTTTAAACAAAACATCCATAACATGCAGGGCGATACAGTAAATAATCCCAATTCTGTTGGGTCTGTCTTTTACTCATGTCTTATAACCTGTTTTAGTTTGGAATGAATTCGTGGGCAAACGCAGGTCCATGGTTTATTATGTAAAACAAGTGTTTATTTCCATAATGAACAAATACAGTACATTATTTTGACCAACATAAAAAGTGCAATATGCATTCAAACTACAGCATTGTACAGTAGAAAAGTTACTGCATACTTAAATATAAAAGGAAAATGGTTACAAAACTGTGAAGTAACTGATTGTGATCGTGTCACAACAGCCTTCAGACTGATGATTTAAGCATAAAAACTTAACAGCTATGAGCCTGTGGACCACAGAGTGGCTTTCAATTCTCCCAAAAGATGCAAAAGGATTTGTATGCATGATATGTGTATAATGCACATATTTTGTACACCTTCAATAGTGTTTTCAATTTTTTGAGACAGCCGAAGAACTTTGGTCATTTACATTTAAAAAAAACAACAAATGAGTTTAAAATGTTAGCAATTCTCAAGGTGGAGCAAACGTAAGGTAACGGAAGTTTTGGATGTAAAATGTTTCATGTTCATATTTTATCAGATGATTTGACTGCTATAAATCTTCAGTTCCTTTCACGCCATGCAACATAGCTCCTCACTCTGCTCTCCCAGCAGCACTGTAGGTAGGGAATGACGAGGTCAATAACATAACTCTGATGTTATTTTGGAAGAAAGCCTACTTGTGTCCACTCAAGATAAAAAAAAGCAGTGCAAAAGACCAACAAACTCATTTGTTTCTCTTCAGTTTGTTAAAAACAGTGAGCATGCCTCTGGCAAAACAAAGTCACAACCTTCTCTCTTTGATTCCACTCACGCACACTCACATAGTCACACATTCACGCATCATCATACACCTCAAAATTCACTCACTTTAATTGGACATCAGCAAATTAACAGTTGTTTAAGCTCTAGCCCGAGAAAGAGCTCCATGAATGCAACATGAGGTAACCATTATTTAAACCGGCTAGCATCTAAAACATACAGGTCCACTCTACATTTATCAACACTTTGCTTTTGGTCAACTTCCATCGAGGGAAGTTTGCACACATAGGCTACAACTTTGTAAAAGACAGATCAAAATCATTTTGGATACCATGATTAGGTAAATACCCGGTTCTAACAGCTGTAAAGTTAAAGGTTATAGAGCGCCTTGTACTGTATCGCCATGCAGTCCAACACACAGCTCTGTGCCCCTGGTCTCATTGGTAAGGCACTTGTTTTTGCATGAATCAAACAAAGTGAGAGGTGAACTGATGGCTTTACACACTTGTCAGATACAGCAAAATAGCTTCCATCGCTGTGAACAGCAGTTTGAGAAACAAGGTGGCAAAGAAGAGAGTCCACTGTAAAAACATTGGGTTTTTTGTTTATTGTTTTCATTAGTTTCCTTTGACTCTACTACCCAGCAACGCAGGGTGACAAGTGAGCGGATGTGTGGAGCGTAAATGTCCTCCATTTGATGGGTCAGCTTCTGGGCTCACCTGGCTGCCCTCTCTCTGGAGTGTGCAGGGCCGAGGTGGTGGGGGAGTCCCAATCCAGACCCGGGACCGGCTCAGGGGACAGTGAGAGGAGCAGCAGCGTTCCTGCGTCCGAGGAACAGGCTGAACACAGGTCCTCCGAGGAGAGGTTGAGGCTGTCCAACTTGGCCAGCGAGTTGGACCGCTTCAGGCTCGACGGCACGGTCAAGCCCGCCAGGCGCATGCGAGTCTCGATCTCCTGCGCCCTCTGGCGCACGAGGCCGGGCTTCCCCTTCACGCTGCGCAGGCTGTCGCTGCTGGAGCTTCGCGTCAGCGTGGAGCCGTGAGGCGAGGAGGTGGGCGTGAGCAACCCGGAGCCCACCACCCCTAGCAAGGCTTCATTGGTCAGTGGCACCGCCAGTGGCTCCAACCACACTCGGCGCGGCGTAGAGGCTTTAGGGTCGTCTTCGGTGAAGCCGGAGCACTTCTCTTCCTCCTTTATGTTCATGGAACTTTGGCACGCGTGCAAAGGCTTTGCAGAGAGCGAGGTCTCCTGGGTGAAACCTGAAAGTCTCTCTAGTCTCTCTGCACGTTGTCGGACCAGTCCAGACCTCTGCAGCTGCAACAGGTGTTCCTGCTGTTGGCTAAGGTGGCGAGCCACCGCAAGCTTCTCTTCCTCCGAGTCCATTCTCACCAGCTCAGGGAGCGCCTCAGAGGAAGCTGCACTACCTGTGCCTTTCTGACTCTTAATCTTGACTTCCACTAAACCATCGCCGTTCTTCAGTGAGTCTGCTGGCTGCTCCTCTCTGTCAAGTAGAGCTGTGGGCGGGATATCAGCACAGCTGGCACAGTCACACAGAAGGCCACAGGAGCAGAGCAGTACTCCTGAAAATGTGAGGACTTCAGAGGAGGTATGGGACAGTGGGAACGAAGCAGTTGGAACGTCAGGAGGACTGGGGTTAAGGCAAAGCGTAGAAACAAGGGGTGGAACGTCTTCTTTCATTTCGGACTTAGCATCAACTCGAGGAGGAAGGGGGGGACCTTTTTCCTAAATTATGACAGGGGAAAAATAAATGTGTTAGGAAATTGGTATATTTTTCAAACTGGATTCATGGAATCAATCACATTTTCTTCCATTCTAAACGGTAGGTTAATTGTATGAATCAAACTTACATTGAGGCTAAATAGAGTGCAAAAATGGTTGTTATTGTTGGAGTTTTCATTTAGGCTTGCCAGATCCATCCCATTAGCCTCTGGATCCCCTTCGACCTCCACATTTTGCGCTTCCTCTCTTCCGCATCGTACCCCACCCCCCCCATCATCTGGTTGCATGAGCACCTCCATCTCAGCCTCTTCCTTTTGCACCTCCTCCTCATCTTCCTCCTCAACTGTGCTGAACTCCAGCCTCAGACGTAGCTCCTCCAGGGGCTCAGGGCCCCGAGAGCCTGTCTGGGCTGCAGCCCCCTCCGCTGAGGGTCCACGCTGTGGGAGCGACGGGCCTTCAGGCCCATCAAAGGACTCATCATCCAGCAGAGCGTCCCGCTCCACATCCTCTATTTCTATAAAGACCTTTTCCATCCCGATGAGCGGAGGACCACGCACAGGTGTTGATGGTTCGCTGTCCAGTGCCGAGTCAGAGAGTCGGCGGAAATAGTAGCTGTTGTAGGCGGGGTCGATCTCCAGTGCAACCGCCCTGCGCGGGGAGGGACACGCAGCCCCTTTATCAGATAGCGCCTCACCACAGCAGGGAGACATCCCCGGCTCTGGAGTTGGGTGGCTGCCACCCTCCCCTCCACAACACTGGGCCTGCTGCCCCTCTGCCATCTCACAGTCCGCATCTGGATGCCAAAGCTTGTTGTGACGCTGTTTACTGGAAATGTACAAATACAGTGAGCAGAAGAAAAGAAAATACACACACACACACACACACACACACACACACACACACACACACACACACACACACACACACACACACACACACACACACACACACACACACACACACACACACACACACAGCTGTACCTAGCATCCAAGATGCCCTCGTACTCGGCCAGCTGCCTCATGAAGCCTGCGTTGGGTCTTGTGATGCTCCTCTTTTGCTTGACAAAGTTGTAAGCCTTCTCTAGCGACCAGCCAAACTCCTTCATGGCGTAAGCGATGACGGTGGAGGCAGACCGGCTCACACCCATCTTGCAGTGAACCAGACACTTGGAGCTATTCTTTCTAAAGTGGATAACAAAAAAAAGAAATTTATTTTGACAATATAAATCCACTAACTAATTCTAAGAATTTAGACCTTGAATTCAGATTTAGATTGTCAAAGTACTGCTTCTAAAGGTAAAGAATGAACTTTCATGGTCTAAATGTGGTATAATGGTATAAATAAAAGTTAAAACCTATCCCTGATATATCAGATTAACTAAAAATCTGATATATTTATGAAATATTTAAGTCACTCATTCAGTCAGATGACTGATCATTCTTTTGCAGTTAGAGGTAATAAAGTAATCCGATCCCTCAAATACAGTAAATATGAGAACTGACATTAGGATTCTTTGAACATTGAGGATGAGATGTCCTTATAAACAGATGTATACATGAGCAACAAGCTTTCTGTTCCACTCAGGACTCACTTTGCTTTGACAATGAAGTTGTACGTCTCATTCCAGTAGGCCAGCAGGTCAGTGGCGTCTTCGTCATAGACGCGTATGTTGTGATAGCTGAATGTGCCTTGAAAGAAGTTGTCTATCTCCCTGGTAACGTTGAGGATGTAGCCAACCCTGGGGAGGAAAGATAATATTAACACATTAACTACATTCTTTCTTGCTGAAATCCTAATAAAAATGTTTTTTTTTTGTCTGGTTTTCAGCTCTTATATATGAAACAATTCACCCCGACTCTTGCAGCTCCTCCAAATTAGAAGCATTCCATTCCGATCCCTACAAACAAATAAAGGACAGAACCGTTGTTCGGGTATATTTTAAAGTTTTTGTCAGTTTGTCCAAAAACAATCTTCCTTTGGGATGGGAAGGCAAGGGAATCTTTTGTTTCTATCTCTGTTATTTACAGGAAAGAACAGATGTAACTGATACTTTGTTGATGGAAGAGATGGTATCGGTTTTCCTACCAGGTAGACATGATCAAAGATTAGTGTGGCTTTGTCCATCTGACCCAGGATGAGCAGCATCTCATTGTCGATGAACTCTTTGTACTCCTTCAGGTTACAGCTCATGTGTTGTTCCAGCTCTGTACGGATCTGACAAGACAGTTTAACAGTGTTCATTCATATGGGCTTTTTCCCATGTTGTTGTAAGTCAGTGCATCATAATAAGTTACACATTTTAGATTATTTTTAGAAGTTTAGAAATATTAGTATAAGAACATTGAACAACATCAGCACCATCTTTGGGGCGGGTAATACTTAAATGTTCAATAACGTTGACATTTCAATACTATATCATGAGCAAAATGTCATGGCACGATATAAAAACATCATGTCATGATAATTGGGATTATCCAGGCAATCATTCACATAAAAACGAAACATACTAGAATTCCTTTAACGTAGAATTTGTTTTGATTGCAGCAGAGATGCAACAAGAAATTCATTTTTACGAACATGCCATCAGGGATGAATGAAAAACAAACAATCTGAAAAGGCTGATCAGAAATCAATGGGAGTGTTTTTCATCCCGATCGGTATGCCAGACACTAGAATCCTCCTCCGCCATTTTCCTACGTGCGCTCTCTGTGTGTGCTCACCTGTGTGCGCACAGGTGTCTGTATGTATGTGTGTATGTGCAAGCTCATCAGGGCGGAACCCCGCCACCCGCAGAGCAGTGGAGAATTGTAAACGGTAAAAACCTAAAATAAAACTGTTGATACTGGCTGTGCGGCAATACAATGGCTGGGGAAACACTGCTACAGTATATAGAGCCTTGTAATAAGAAGCTAATCTTCTCCAAGGGACATGTAGAGATTGAATTTTGACAACTAGTGAACAGAGTTGTGTCTCCATCTTTAGAGAAAAAAATGTAAATGCAGCCAGTGAAAATGAAACCACGAGAAACAAATGCAAGGCTTTGGTTTATTTCAGTGTGTGTGTGTTTGTACTACTACTACTACTACTACAACAACTGGTGTGTATTTACCTGTTTGCAGGTGACATTTGCGAGGTCCTGGCATGTCATGATGCTTCTGAGTTTGGCTTTAATAAGGCACCCTGTCCTCTCTCTCTCTGAAGGCCTACCGAAGAGGAAGTCACGTTGAGATCTCAGCACTCGCAACATTGCAGTTGTGTGCAGTGTGAAGCTTTTGCCAACAACAGCTAAAAGTGCCATTGGTCTTAACTGAGAAAATGCGATTTAGGTTTTTGTCTACTGACTTGTCCACAAACATGGTGGGTGAGTCAGGCCGTGTGCTCTCCAAGTCCTTCATGGCGTTCCACTCGTTTATGGAGCTCTGGTCTGAAGCAATGCAGCTCTCATAGTAGCCCATCCAGGTGAGCGCCATGCCTCCAGGGAAGTAGTTGTACCTGCGGGACACCTCGCACACCTTGTGCAGCACCTGCAGCGCTGACCTAGAGTGATTTTTGTTTTGTGGGAAGATAAATGACGTCGGTATAGAGGATTACAGAGTCAAATGGTGTAGTGAATGAATAAAAGTAAAAAATAACAGCTTTAATAATTGGTTAAAGGTTTCATGCAGTTCTCTGCAGATGTGTCTTCTATTCAGCAGGTGGCAGAATAAATCAAAATTGCACACGGTGTTCATCAGGAGCTTTATTGCAGTGTGTCATGATTCACAACGCTTCATTTCTTTAGACAGCCACTGTGGCTCTGGAGGTGGATTGTTACTCACCACATAGCCTGCACTGACACGGGTTTGAAGACATGGGTCCGACTTGCCGTGTTCACAGTAAAGCCCCTGAGGAGGAAACACAACCAGATGGTCCTTACTCTGAGCACAGTGTAGCTGTGTGTGATACACGTTCACACCAAGCGTCAGGTGGAGCTGCGGTGTTGACTAAAGAGGGAAAAACCACTGGGTTAAAGGCTTCAGCCGTAAAGCAGGGGTCAACTTACCCATCTCCATCCAGATGGATCTTTGTGTCACTCCACAGCGGTAGCGCCATCCCGATCGAACAGCTTTTGCTGGCAGAGGAGAGAGTACAAGTAAATATCTTCTCACTTTCCCATTTGCTCATAAACTCCTGCAATATCCTGTAACCTTGCAGGTCACGTACAAGGTTGTGGGCGAGTGTTTGATAACATTCATGAATGCAGTTCTAAATGTTCTCACCAGTCTTTGGTGGTAAAGTCGATCCCCAGTAGGATGTTCTCCTCTGTGTCTTGTCGCCCACTGGTGTACACCACCACCATGTACCGCACATGCTCCGTCCATGCACTCTCTAGGCGCACCGCCTGGACAGGTCACCAGAGATTTCGCTTTTTATTTCAAAGCCAGAACTTTTTTTAACATCGAGACATCCTGTTTTAGTCATAGTGCCCGAGTTACGATTAACATGTACTTTATTTGTGCATTTTAAATGTCAGTCACACTTTAAAACGGCTTGAGTCATAGTTTTTAAAATAACTCTTGTGGGGCAGTTTCTTTTAGCTTTTCATGCCCCGTTTGTATGAGAGTTAAAAAGAGCAAATACTTTAGGCAAGAATATCAAAATGCACTGTTCCTTCAACTAAAAGACTGAGAATGCAACTGTCATGTAATTGGATAACTGTGTTTCAAGGATATAAGAGAACACAAAGCTAGTGTCCATACTATGAAATAACCCAGCTTCCCACTAACACATACATCATGGAAAGATTTGGTAATGCTACCCTGAAAGTTTAAACCTCCCCTTATGGCCTAATAATTATAGTGAACAAATAAGCGCCTTAAGTGCCCAATAAAATGCATTCTGAAGGGTTTCCTGTGCCAGGTGGTTAGTCACTTTCCTGTGTGTGTGCATGCTCTGATCTCTGAATGTACACTTCTGTTGTCTGTTGTCTCTCACCAGTTTGATTCGGTCTTCCGAGCGAAGGATGTTTATCATCACCTGCAAGTGTTGAGGTAAGTCGCCTGTTGCAGAAAGTCATAAAAAGAAATGATCATTGACAAGCAGCGGCTGCCTGATATCAGACTATAAATCTGGGCTAGGATGCCAAGGACGATAAAGGCCAGTTTTATTTGGAACACTTATACTCATGAAAACATAATCCATGCCGGGGAAACAAAGGACTCATCCAGGGCACATTGAATAACTGCATTACATGTCACCTGACATGTCTCCAATGAAGAGAAATTATTGGGAAAAACATTTGAACAAAAGCACACTTCAAGAGCTTGTTTTTGTTCATTTGACAGGTCTGCAGGTAGGTCATGTCAGTGGAACTGGATGATGAAAACAATAATAAATAAACTGGGAGCGGCGATGGGGCAATGCAATGCAAAGTAGAGGCTGATGCAGAGCCAAATATGTTCAAACATGTCACCACCGGTAGAACAACATGTCATCCTGACTTGTTTTAACATGTCTTTGATCACTTCCTCTATCTGATTCATTGTCTTAATATAATACATCAGTTTTGCTTTTTATTTGGTTAAAGGTTTGGAACGTATATACAAATAAAATATGACAGACACTGATAAATAAATAAATAATCCTTCTGCAGTTTAATAGTGAGCGCCATTGAGCAGGAATAGCGCTTTGCAAAAGTCACCCCACCATCCGTTTCTTTTCTGAAGGAAAGAGTTGCTGGGAAACCCTTTCCCCAACCCAATGTTTGAGAATCTGGGTAAATGTGGGTTTCCTGACTAAGTGGCTGGCAGAGTAGACAAAGCTACTAACCACAGACATGACATGCTAAGTGACTTGGCAGCATCGACCTTCAGGTGAAGCTTTTGTCATTAAAGCAAGAATTGTGGCTTTCAATAGAGACAGCCTTTGAATTATGACCCTGACTAGTTAATTGTTCGCTTCCACTGAAGTGACTCATGTGACATTAACCTTCAATCAATAAAATGACGTGGATAATGGAGTTGGCCCTTTTCTGATGTTTGTGCGTTGTTTTGCTCACCTGCGTGTTTGTGGTGGGGATGTGCTTTCTGGTCCTGCTGACTGCTCCCCTGCTGCAGGAAGAGCGCAGCACCCTTCACCATGAAGAAGCTCTCACTCAGGCTGCAAAACAATCAATAGAGAGGAGTTACAAGGAATGCATCCAACGCCGTCCATGCCGCAGAGCAACACCTCAGCACAATGGTTTCCAGCTGCTTCATCGGACAGCGGGGGCTGAGAAGTTGGACATGAGACAAATCAGATAGTCGCTCAGCTCAGTAGAAGCAGCTGGCGAGTTGAGCATAAATCATGGCGGATGGGGCCGGTGAGTTCTCTCAACAGCTGAGTGGAAAAGCCCAGCTGCCACGTTACAGACCTGAGGTCTGCAGTGGCCGTGAATCAAGCCTTGATCCTGAATGCTTATCTGTCCTTTGTCTGCTGCAAGGCATCACACCGAGCCCCTGCTGGCCAGGTGCAATTGCAGTTGTTTGTGATGATTAACTTTCACAATTGTTGAAGAGAAGCAATTATCAGTTCACACCTGCCTGTAAAAACCCAGAGTTTTTCAGGTTAGGCTTCTGGAGCTGTCGACAGATTACTTAAATAGGGAAAGGCAATAAAAATAAAAGAAGTGAGGCGTTTCCTCGGGGCTGAATTCATTCATTCGGTTTCACTGAAAAACAATGCGAGAGCATTCAGGAATCTACCTGGCAGCAGGCTGGAGCACACGCATGTAATTTGTGAGTGCAGTCTGGCAAACCAGCACATGATTAGCAAAGCACGGGACTGAGGAATGACGGGAACAAAACAAAACCCAAAAAGGAAAAAAAGATCAAGACTCATTTGTGAATACAGCTCCAATTTGTACTAGTCTAATTTGTTTGGTATCTGCAGTTCGCACTGCATTATAATGAGAAAAATATGTGGTCCATTAATAATACCAAGAGCAAAAGACTGAATATATATATATATATATACCGGAAATGTTTTAAAACATTTTTTAGGGACTACCCCCCCCCCTCCCCCCCATTGAGCTGACTTTCTACAGATATTTATAAAAGTCCTAAAACTTTCAGAACCCACATCCAGTAGAAGGTCCGTGCCAATCAAAGATGATTTTGTGGGAACAAAGGACTTTGTTTTCTGTACCTCACAATACATTCCCTCCGCCCCCAGCAGCACCACAGTGAAAAGTTCCACGGGGGTGGACACTACTCAACAAGAGCTTTTGTCTCACTGGATTTCTGTTTCAGTCTCTGTTCCCTGTTTGAGATGTACGAAGTATGCCAGGAGGGTCCACTGTTGGGGAGTGATGGATGATACCAGGCTAAAGTGGCTAAAGTACTGTGCACAAATCCCCATTTCTCATTTGGATCCAATTTCAATGAGTAACCCAACGTTAAGTCCCCCAGTACCTGTGATAGCTAACAACCTCCAACAGAAGAAAAAAAGAACACTCAACCTTCTTATTTCGTACATCAACGGCTCTACGGCGTCTGGCCCAACCGCATTTCACCATCAGCATGTCCACAAACACTATGGCATCAAAGCGAACAAAGACTATGGAAGAACTGCAGATATACAAGAGAAAATGACTTTAAATTCTAAATCGGTTTAAAAAACAACAACATTACGGCCAGAGCTCGTTCCACCGCGTTCAACACCCATTTCAGAAAATAAAAAGTAAAACTCACATGCGGTTTATTTCACTCTGGGTCAGCACAGCGTTCTCCACAAAATATGGTAGCATCTTCATCATGGCCTCCTGAATAGGTTCTACAACCAGGTGCATCCTGTTGACTGGTAAGAAACCCACGCCTCTCCTGTGGGAGCTACTTCCTCTTCTTCTGCCTCCAGACAACAGTGAAGGAGCAAAGAGCCAAAAGGAGAAGGAGAACGGGTTCAAACTGATTGACTGACTGACAGGCTGCGCTCATCTGTGCTGCTCAGCGAAGAAGAGCCGTCTGTTCAGACGCCACTCCCTCCTTTTTCTTCTCCTCATCATCAGTCTCTGTGTGCTTGAGTGTGATTCTGACTCCCGCCCGGGAGGAACGTGCTGCAGTCTCCACCCGCAGCTCCCGGCGGACAGAACTGTGGCTCCAGTCTGCGATTGCCTGTCACTCTCTTTCTAGTTCCCGGTAGTTCACACACTCGCAGCGTACGAGACCGCCGAGAGTCGTTTTCACCACCAGCTCTCGTCTCCTTCACTCTTCCAGTAGTTATTGTTGCTTTCCAACAAAAAAAGTCAGGCCAGTTATCCAATTTGAGAAAGACAAAAAAACAGATGCAGGGATTTGGTTAAGATCTTCCTAAGGAGATGTCTCCATGTGCATGCCACTTTAAGGGTCAACAGGATCCAGGGTAGTGCCTCCGGGGAGCTTAACACACGGCCCAAGTATTGGTGGAAAGGGCAGTGAGAACTGGCAATCTCCCAAACTCCCAAATCTCATTAAACCCAGGCTTATAAGGGAGGGATTATCGTTCCACTCACCTTAAAGTGGCCAGCACTGTCACTCTCTCACATGTACCACAGACAAACAACGTGTTAGACTATCGCGGACTGTTGTAATAGGTTAACTAGGAAGGACAATATCCTTCAAGTCCGATGCAGCTGCAACAGCAGCAAATTATTATTTTCACACACATGGAAGGAAAATGGAAAATAACCGAAATTAAGTTTTAAAAAATACAACTGCAGTCAGAAAGAAATGTTTGAAAGTAGCCCAAAGGTGTCTGTGGGTTAAAAGATGTTTTAGGCTATAATGTTCATTCTCACCAGGCCTCTCTTACGAAGCATTGAAACCTCTCCCCACACACACACACACACACACACACACACACACACACACACACACACACACACACACACACACACACACACACACACACACACACACACACACACACACACACACACACACACACACACACACACCTCTGTAAATCTGGGAGGATTTGCTGACAGACGTTAACAAAAGGACGGCAACAAGGAAAACAAGATAGCTCTCCCAATTGCTCCCCACAACGGGGCAAAGCCTTTAACACCTGGTCGCTAGCAGGCGCTGTACTCGGTGCGTCGAGGGCATGTCGAGGGGAACGTCCTCTGCATACGAGCTCAGGCGTTAGAAGCAGCAGGCGGGGATGGGGGCGTTTCACTGAGTACGGGTAGGGCTTGCAGCAGTAGCCAGATGGACCCGCATCGGGCCAAACGCCAACAGAAGAACACTAAGCCACGGCTTTGAATCACTCGGTGTGATTTGGCTGTGCGCTGGATACCTCCGAGGACTCGCTACAAAAGGGCAACTCAGAGGCGGTGACCACACTGGTTTATGCACAGCCTCATATGGTCTCGCACACACCGGCACAGCCACAACAAAAAGCCTCCTCGAGGGGCGGCCAGTTGCATAATGCTGCTGTCTTCTTACTTGCATCACGGAACAAGAGAAGGAGAAAAGGACAAACGTCCTCAGGTGTCCCTGGAGACACTGAGGGCATGTTGCCCCTGCGTCACTGAAGAAGGACTATACCACAAAAAAAAAAAACACAGACGGTGCTTCTGCTGCTGTTTAAATCCAGAGGCAATATTGTGACACGGAATGGCAGTTAAATCACGACCGGTCTTGACATGCGTGTTATTTGACTGAAAAGTAGTTGTGGTGAGTTTAGATAGTCGTTTGCAATGTTAATAATCTGCCGAATCCTCCCCCCCCCCCTCCTCCTCCTCCTCCTCCTCATTCCACTTACTGGGCCCCCCTATCGAAAACACACACGATTATCCAATTTGAATTCTTGCCCAACTCTGCTGTGTACAAGGTGGGAAGATTAGATCATTCCTTGGGTCAGAGCCATCGACACCTGCACAATGTTGATGTTGGCTTCCCCTTGAGCTTGTCATCGTTATCAAGAACAGTTGGGAACAGTAAGTGCAAACACCCTCACTTGGCAGACCAACAGCTGTCAGTCTGCAGATGAGGCTCTCTCTCTCTCTCTCTCTCTCTCGATCAGTACACCGTGATCCGCAGAGAAATATGTTGGTCAAGTAACGGCCAACCTAATGTGCCAAAATATTAAAAAGCATGAATTTACAGGACATTTAGTTGCGTAAAATGGCCCTTAAGCAACCTTGAGGCAAGACCGGACGGGCCTCATTCTCAAACACACACACTCATTGCTTAGGGACATCGCAGAAGGCTGTTGCATGACTAAAAATGACAAATTTGCTTACGTTGAGGTCATAACTGTTCTGCTTCGTCCGTAATTCATCCACCTCACAACTATTTAAGTGACTTTTTAATAAAAGTTAAAAATACAACCAAAGCAAACAACGAATTTAAATCAAGACTTCATATTCACAAAGCTACTTGGTCACTGTTGTCCCCTCTTCCAGTGGATGTTGTATGTGGGACCAAAAAGGCATGGTGGCATGGTGGCTGCATGGTGCATCGTATAGATTACATCTGAAATTAAATCTCTTAAATTAACAACCTTACTGCGGTTGTGTGTTGCAATAACTGTGTTTCCCATACAACAGTTGGTCAGGTGCTTGCTCGTTCCAAGTATATACACATTATGAATATTTATTAGAAGACGAAATGTACAAACTGTTGTGCACTCACCAGGTTTTTGCCAGTGAAAATAACAACTGTCTTGCTAGAACATATTTATTGTGTGAACTTGTGCTGCGTTTACTTAAATTTCAGTCAGAGTGTACAAAATCTACATATGACAACCAACATTTCATCTCTCGTCCGACAAAGACAAAAACAGACGTTTTATTACTCGGACGCTTAGTCGCCGTCGTCTGTTGATGGCGGCTAGTCTGCTGCCTCTCAAGATTGCACAACATGACTCAAAGACAGATCCAGCCAATCAGTCAACATCACCTGTGCATAAAATCTGACGTGTTTTGCCACGTACTGTGAGTAACTTAAGAGTAAACTTACCTCTGATTTATTCGCCGCTCATCTTCACTCCCAAAATCCTGCAATACAGATAACGGAAAGGATAAATACCACAACAGTTCAAGAGAGCCAACTATGCAGAAGCTTTGATAAATTAAGTTGAAATGCCTTATTTATTCAGCGCTTTCATGTAGTACAATAATAAGTACAACTGAGCTAATTGACAATGTTAGGTGTTATGAAGGTACCAATACTCTTGTCATTAAACGGTTGCAGAAAGCTCTGTGATTATGTTATAAACAGCAATATAAAAACAGAAGACTTCACTTCAGACATGTGAACTGCTCTAGGTAACTACTGTTTTATCAAACAGTGAATGTGCCAGAGAAGTGTATCGTTTCACTTCCGCATCAAAAGGGAGAAGAAAACTAAGTCTGTGAGTAAACTCCAATCAAAGTCAAGCCGGTCTGCTTTCAAATATGGTGCTGGACGTAAATACCAGTGAAGTCACTGCAAATGCAGGTGAGTGTGTGTGTGTGATGCCATTCAGAGCACTTTACAGAATAACAGTCAGGCAGGACAGGACCATGTTAAGAGCCCCCACATACAGTAAATAACCCAATGCATGTGCAAATAATCATGATGAGGATTTGAGAGAGCAATTGTGTTTCATTACAAAGTTTAATGATAAGGACTTAGAGTACCAGTGATCAGGCTTTAGTGGCATCAAGCATGGAGTGAACCGCTCACCCGACCCTTACCAAGCGCGTCAAAGAGCTATAGGATTGTGCGACTAATTACTTTTTTTATGCTAATGAATTAGTCCGCCTCTGGAGAACAAAAGCCATCCAACCGATGCTCAGCGGGCTACAGCATGTAGACTGATCATGAGTAGATGACATCATAGCTGCAGCAACTTCTTTCCTGCTTCATCTATATGCCCCCCCCCCCCCTGTGCAGAATGGAAGCCCAGTCAAACAAACCAAATGAACTCTTTCAAAACAAGGAATCTATTTGTAGTAAGTAACAACTATGCATGCATTTTAACATGTGGCGGGTTATTTAATAATCTGTGACAGACACAGCTGTCATCTCTAGCCAGCTCTCTCAGGTGTGACTCTGGTGTGGTGCCTGTTCGTGGCTGGTGGTTTGCGCCCCCTTGTGACAAAGAAGAGAAAACACTTGTACTTGGAAGTGCCAAAATAAGGTTTTATTTTAATTACTATCGTTTCGATTCAAGGACAAGGCCTTTTGGCTTCCGGTGAGTTGTTAGAAATACTAATAGCTCAAACTGCTGATAGAGAAATACAAGAATAGCTTATTTTTTCCCTCTTCCTGGCGTCCACTGCCGGACGGGAAATCCCATTTACTTCCCTGTTCCCTGTCGCCGTGGTACTGATGGTGTGCCACACGGACTGTGTGATAACACCTTCAATACATCAGTGTTAATCAACGTAATGTTTCCATGTGAGCGACATCAGCAACGGCAAACTGCTGCGCCTTCATATCGTGCATTAAGACATTTGTCAAATTCAGTAAACGTTAACTCTTTCAAATCAACGCCGCATTTAACAGGTGTGAGAGGGGTTTTTTTTCAAATTATTTTGTTGGTATTTTTATAGAAACGACAAGTCCAGCCGCCTTTTGAGCGTAACCGTTACCGGTGAACATGAATGTCTCATGATGAGTAACGAAGACGTTTGCTAGCTACCGTTGAAGCCCGAGCTAGCATACCGTTAACCAACGGCGCTAATTTAGCTCCAATCAGCGGGCCTCTCTCTCTTAAGACAACATCTCCCACAGCCCCCGCCTTTACACCGACACCTCACGCCCGCGGCGCATCGTTTTCGACCCGGGAACAAGACTGACCTCCCCCGCGGTAGTGGTTGATGTGCTGGCGGTGGACGCTGCGCTCGGCGTCGGGGACCGTTGCAGAGTAACCAACGCCATGGCTGGAAGCTGTGGATGCACCGGCTGGCCGCTGGGCCTGCTGAGCTGCTAGCTGCCGAGCTAACGATGCAACTGATGGACGGACGTATGGATGGATGGATAGATGGATGGAGCGAGATGAGCCGCATGGGTCCCCCAGACAGAGCAGGAAGTGCCGCCTTCACGGCCCTGGCCGTCTCGATGGCACTTCGAACTATGTGGCGATACAATGAATACCACTTAACAAAACATCAATTCAAAGCCATTTCAATACAGCCTGAGTATGGCTCTGTAAACAATAAAGACAATTTAGGCAAGATATAACATGGAAAAAAACAAATAACTGATCTTGAATATGATTTACCCAAATTAGACAGTAGTTTTCATTATAACTATAGCACCAATAAAATTTGATTCAATCAAAATGGTGATCACTATTAGTATTGTTATTATCTCTGAAAGTGTGGCTGCTGTTTGATGTATGCGGATGCTGAATGTGATGTGAACTCAAACTTGTGCTTGTACATTTAGTCCTGGAAACCATCATATTATTAGAGGCTGTCCTGTGAGTACTGGGATTGTAAAAAAAACACAGGCAGCTAGGGATCAAGCTATTCAAATAAAATATAGGATGACAAATATTTCCTGAATGATGAATTACACTATAACGTTAACTATAATGTGTGGACACATTCATGTCCAAGAACACATAACCAAAGGACCAAATAATAAAAAAGGAACAAATAGTAAAAATGAACTAATAGTGAAAAGGAAGCACTGATACATATTTAATTATGTTTGGAAAGTGCATCACAATCGATCTAATACGTGCTGAGATGCAGCTAGCTCCGCCCCCCCGATCCACGTGACAGCTGGAGCAAGGGGTGAGTAAAACAAAGCGTGTTTGCTGTGACCGACTCCAGCAAGATATACACTTGTGGCGGAAGACTAGACTGAAGGTAAATAAAACATATTCGGTTGTTAGTGCATTGTCTGTAATTTCGTATTTGATCTGTTTATTTGTCGCAGTATTTACATAAATACATAAACCTCTTTCCACGTCAACGATCTTTCCACGTCAGCGATTTTACATACAAATGAAGTCCCAATTCTGTTACATAATTGACTGCGGTCAACTCCGCAGACACTCCGAGTCACGTGGTCAACTCAGAAGACACTTTCTAGTGAACTTATCGTGCAAACGTAACCGGAATAAAGGCTATTTAAATCACACATTCCGGACAATGATAGAAGTATTTGTGTACAGGAACTCTCTGACTACTCACACTTTGTACTGTAAAAATATTTCACTTTTCGTACAATAGTAGTCAGAGATGTCCTTAATGCATGTGTGTTAGTGTTTGACTGGAATTATTGAGAAAAGTATATTTTTTGCAGTCCTTTTGAACTTTGAATTATAAGGCTTTTACTCTGGATAATTATCAAACTTTGTCAGTAAAAGTATTGCTTTTTTAACACGAGTAGTCAGAATGATGTACACACATACTTCGTCATTGTCCAGAATCTTGAATGAATGAAATAGCTTTTATTTCAGTTACTTGTTTTAATACCGTAAATGTCCGAATATACGTGCACTAAAATTCAAGCGTCTGCTGAGTTGACCAAGGAAGTAAGAGTGTCATAATTGAGTGGTGGAAATTATTTTCACTGGGAAGACTTCTAATCTATATACAGTGCATCCGGAGAGTATTCACAGCGCTTGACTTTTTCCACATTTTGTCTGCCAACAAATCTGTTAAAAAAATAGGTTTTCACAGCCTTTGCTCAATACTTTGTTGAAGCACCTTTGGCAGCAATTACAGTCTCAAGTCTTCTTGGGTAGGATTCCACTAGCGTGGCGCACCTATTTCTGGGCAGTTTCTTCCATTCTTCTTTGCAGAACCTCTCAAGTTCCATCAGGTTGGATGGGGAGCGTCGGTGTACAGCCATTTTCAGGTATCTCCAGAGATGTTCAAATGGGTTCAAGTCAGGGCTCTGGCTGGGCCACTCAAGGACGTTCACAGAGTTGTCCCGAAGCCACTCCTTTGTTATCTTGGCTGTGTGCTTCGGGTCGTTGTCCTGTTGGAAGATGAACCATCGCCCCAGTCTGAGGTCCAGAGCGCTTTGGAGCATGTTTTCATCGAGGATGTCTCTGTACATTGCTGCATTCATCTTTCCCTCAATCCTGACTAGTCTCCCAGTTCCTCCCGCTGAAAAACATCCCCACAGCATGATGCTGCCACCACCATGCTTCACTGTAGGGATGGTATTGGCCAGGTGATGAGCAGTGCATGGTTTACTCCAGACATTATGCTTGGCATTCAGGCCAGAGAGTTCAATCTCTGTTTCATCAGACCAGAGAATTTTGTTTCTCATGGTCTGAGAGTCCTTCAGGTGCTTTTTTGCAATCTCCAGGCGGGCTGTCATGTGCTTTTTACTGAGGAGTGGCTTCCGTCTGGCCACCCTACCAAACAGGCCTGATTTGTGGAGTGCGGCAGAGATGGTTGTCCTTCTGGAAGGTTCTCCTCTCTTCATAGAACAACGCTGGAGCTCTGTCAGGTTCTTGGTCACCTCCCTGACTAAGGCCCTTCTCCCCCGATCGCTCAGTCTGGCTGGGCGGCCAAATCCAGGAAGAGTCCTGGTGGTTACAAACTTCCTCCATTTCCGTATGATGGAGGCCACTGTGCTCATTGGGAAATCTTTCTGTACCCTTCGCCAGATCTGTGCCTCGATACAATTCTGTCTCGGCGGTCTACAGATAATTCCTTGGACTTCATGGCTTGGTTTATGCTCTGATATGCACTGTCAACTGTGATCCCTTATATAGACTGGTGTGTGCCTTTCTCAATCATGTCCCATCAACTGAATTTAGCACAGGTGGACTCCAATCGAGTTGTAGTAACATCTCAAGGATGATCAGTGGAAACAGGATGCACCTGAGCTAAATTTTGAGTGTCATGGCAAAAGCTGTGAATACTTATGTACATGTTAAGATTTCGTTCTTTATTTTTAACAGATTTGCAAAAATTTGCAAAAAACAGTTTTCACTTTGTCATTATGGGTTGTTGTGTGTAGAATGTTGAGGAAAATAATGAATTTAATCCATTTTGGAATAAGGCTGTAACATAACAAAATGTGGAAAAAGTGAAGCGCTGCGAATACTTTACGGATGCACTGTATCTGTCCGATTATTACTACAGCTACTTCGATGCACTTCAATGATATCGGTAATACATGGATTATACACAGAAGCTTTTTCACCATTGCTATAGGGTTAGGGTGTTGGCCTGCACACATCTGGGATACATATGAGTCGGTCTCATATGGAAATGTCATGTGTCTCATCTTAATCCAGACATGCGTGTTGCTGTGATTGGAGCGGGAGTCATCGGCCTGTCAACAGCTCAGAGCATCTATGAGCAGCATCATTCTACCATCAGTCCGCTGACCATTGAGGTGTATGCTGACTGTTTCACTCCACTGACCACTAGTGATGGAGCTGCTGGCTTTTGGCAGCCATATCTCTACGATGAAGGCAAAGTCCAGGAGACGTATGCATATTCTACGTAATTTACTTTTGATTCGCCACTACATCTGTAAAAAATGGTTGACATTTTTGGTGCTGTATTGTCTCCTCACTTTTAGAAAATGGAATAAAGAGACATTTGACTACTTGCTAAGCTGCCTCAGTTCACCAGAGTCTGTACAAATGGGTATTTTCCTTCAGTCTGGCTACAATCTCTGCACTGAACCGGCCCCAGTGAGTAGTACATTGTTCTTGGACTGGATTCAAAGATAAGATCTGCCCATTGTTTCAGAAGGCTTACTAAGAAGAAAGGGATTGTAAAATGTGTTGAAATGTAACCTCTATAACTGGTTCATAAATGTATCACATACCAGTGCAATGTCCACCATTAACCCAAAGCATTTGTGTCCTGCTGTACTTTGTTCAGTCATATGAAGACAAATGGCTGCAGTTATTTGAGAACAATAACAGAGATTCCTCCCCAATGATTGGATTACTCCATTGTGACAGAAAGACTATCACTAACACACAATAACTAACCAGGAGGAGTTTACAACATAAATTATAGAATATTGTTTTACAATATTATACATTTTTGTTTGCAGGCGCCCTCATTTAAAGATACTGTCCTGGGATTCAGGCAGCTCACAGAACGAGAACTGCAGCTCTTCCCCGGATACAAGTAGGTATCCTGCTGAAACTGCCATGAATGCAAAACAACAAGCATTAAGCAAAGCTGAAGTTAAATATATATAAATAGTTTTCATGTCGTGCCAAACATATTACCCTTCCCACATTTGAGTGCATTAAAACCATACAGTATATCAGACATTGAGACCACACACACAATCACAATATTCTTCATACATCTGCAAAATCTCAGGTAATAAAATTTAGAAGAAATAAATGGTTTGTGCTCATTTATTGGATACGTTAAAGCATATAGTTGATGTCCCTTTATTGCATGGTTTCCAATAAAAGATCAAAATGTTTATAGATGGTTTTGTTGACTGTCTTTTCTGATTTGTACAGTTATGGGTGGTTCAACACTGCTCTCATGGTGGAAGGTAAAACATACTTACCTTGGCTGATGGATTGGTGAGTCAAGTCCTGAGTTCAACTCACTTTCTATGTGTAGCTGTTTGAAACATCATTTGTTAAATAGTTTATGTTTTGATCTGATAAACTGTCCCTTACACACAACTACCTATATGCTGTGTAGATGCAAAAGCCCACCGATATTTTCATATGTTACCTGGAAAGCACTAGTTTTAAAGTGATCATAATCAACATTTGGTTCTGTGTTATTTGCAGGTTGCAAAAAAGGGGTGTGAAATTTTATCACAGGAAAATAGAGTCCTTCCAGGAGGTTCGTAAAGGCTTTATAATATATAGTTGCAAAGTTTATTGTATATTGTTTAATTTTGGATTTTAGAATTGCTTTTTGTCTCTTATATCATAATAGCCAGGCTGTTGTGCTTTTTTCCCTCTTACCTCCAAACAGATGTTATTGCTTGTCGGATTTGTTTTCTCTTATCATGCTTCCCTGTATTTAGCTGGTAGAAACTGGGGCAGACGTGATCATTAACTGCACTGGGATGAGATCAGGAGAGCTCCAGCCGGACCCTGACCTCAAACCAGGCCGTGGCCAGATAATAAAAGTGAGAGTGATTCTATATCCATCTATAAAGGCACTATAGGAACAGAGGTTGGACCTGGTTATTCTTTGTTTTTCAGGTGGAGGCTCCGTGGCTGAAGCATTGGATTCTTACCCACAATTTTCAAAAAGGGGTCTACAATTCACCATACATCATTCCAGGGTAGTTCCAGTGACATCAAACACTGGGGATTCTGATACACATCATTTAGGAGCAAACGTCTCTTGTAGTGAGGGACAGGAGGGCTGTGGACTATCATTCACATAATGCATCGTCACAGCAAAAGTTACAGTGGTTATACTGTGTTGACCACACAAGACTTTTTAAAGAAGATTTTAAATTAAATTACCGCGTTACTGTAATTTGTTTGCAGAAGTCGCCTCGTGACGGTCGGAGGAATTTTTCAGTTAGGAAACTGGAGTGAAAACCCTAACTCCACCGACCATAAACATATCTGGGAAAGCGCCTGCAAGCTCGAGCCTAGTCTCAAGGTGAGATGATATCAAAGTGTTTGTCTAAGAGCCCGTACAAAGTGTCAACTGTAATAAATGATTTACAACAAGCCTCTCTCGTGCTAAAGTTTGTAACATTATGCATTTGCACATGTCTTGTCGTAACTAACTTCAGCATGCCAGGATAGTAGAGGACTGGGCCGGCCTGAGACCGGTCCGCAGCAAAGTCCGACTGGAGAGGGAGGCCATAAAGTCTGGTGCGACAACAGTAGAGGTAAACTTTAACAGCCCAGCAGTGCTTCTACCAGTCATTCATTTAACTTAACTTTAACTTAACTTTAAAACATCGTGGCTCTCATTCAGGTGATACACAACTACGGCCATGGAGGTTTCGGACTCACTATTCACCGAGGCTGTGCACAGGAGGCAGCGAAGCTCCTTGGTCAGATTGTGGAACAAAAAAGCAAAGGTCTAAAAGCTCGATTGTAAATTTGTAGTGATTGGTGCCTTTCTTTTTAGAACTTGGACGTCAGTGCCTTATATCACATACTGCTCAAACTTCTCTTGTTTGTAACTAAAATTTAGTGCAAACATGTGCACCTTTTATTGATTAATTGCGTCGCTTCAAAACAATGCAATGTTTGTAACTTGAATGAAACTTTAAGGAGGAGACACTACTCAACTTAATTATTAATGACAACTGGATCATTCAAAAGTAGCTATACTTAAATTAAAGGTTTGGTTGAATAAAATAATTGTACAAATCTTTCCCGATAATGATTATAACTAATATAATCCTATTGTGTAGTAATAAATAAAAACATGAATCCATGGCTTTTTTTGTTATATTATTTACGATAATATCATACACATTTACATCCAGTGCATTGACAATAATCTGTGCACACATACATTTAATGCAGCACTATGGATCCAACACTGGCAGGTAAAGAGTCGGCTGGCCGGATCTGAACTGGTGAATCTCTCTTTTAAGGTTATTTCTTAAACAAAACTCTTCTCAGTGCGTCACTCAGACGAGGCAAAGTATGTCTTCACTTCACCTTTGTTACAAACAAAAGAGACAACAACTCAACCAGGCATTGATACATTATTTACAGGACGACAGAATGAACCATCCTGCTAGGGGTGGTGTATATGCGTGTGTAGGTCTATGTGTGTAGAGCCTCAACGTCTGGTAGAGAAGAGAGTGCAACACCAAAAATGTAATTATTTAAAATCATTTGACACTTACTAACTAGGTTGGGTCCGCTTTTAGTTTCATAATACGTTAACGTCAATGTACATAATTCAAATCCAGCCCAGCATCTGTGGACCCCCTTCAGATGTCCAATAACTAGGAAATATCTTTGACTGTATGTTTATTATCTTCTGATGAAGGCTTTGGCAGATTTGTAGGGTTGTTGTGAATAAAACGGCTACACAGTCGTGTACTTTGTTACTTTAGCAGAAAACGATGAGGATCCATGTTGAAATGTGAAATGGTACAAACACAGTGTTCGACACCGTGACTGTCTGTACAGTATGTCCTTTCACATAATCTTCAATAATGTAACAGACTCTTTTTCATCTCATTGTCTTTTGATTTGTCAATGAGGACATGTTCCTCACACCTGCCATATACAAGTTATAAAACTTGTGTTTTTTAACCAACAATTTGTGTGCACAATATTCTCCTCATTCTTATCTCCGTATCGTGGATCTACGCTAACAGACACTGCTTTTTTAAAGGGTAAAGAGAAGTTCTCTCAAGCCCAAAACTGAGAGCAGAGCTAACAGTTAGACCCTCTTTATTCTATGTTTCTTTTTTCCCATTAGAAGGATTTAAATGCTTTAAGAATTTAAACCCTCACTTGAATTAATTCAAGAATGTTTCACATTTTTTCCACCGTTTATTTTTTCTCAATCTTGTACCTGTGAAGGTTATTTTGTCTTTCCAGTTAATAAGTGGCCAAACTATGACAGCAATGGTGGTCAAAGATGATATGATACGATTTATAATATGGTGCTGCCTGGCTCTCTGAAGCCACTGTGGTGTCTAAACTGAGGAGTCATAAGGTGGAACTGGAGCTGGACACCGAAGCTGGATTAGCTTTTTTTTTTGCCTCTTCTCACGTCTTTTCCTCACTGTGGTCCTCAATCTCAATGGTGCTCCTGCCAACAAGTCCTCAGTCCTGGGAAACAGGGGTGGAGGGAGGAATTCCCCCTAAGCTTTGGGAGGAGGCCCGACCCACCATTTCCTGGCCCCATTCGCGGTGGCTCGACTCCTGCAGGCCCCGGCCCGTCGTCTCAATTGGCAGTGCACACGAGGCGATGGCGGCTAGGAGGCAGCAGCAGCAGTACACAGAAAGAGCCAGGTAAATAGATGACTCCAACATCACCTGCAGGATGAAACCCAGGGACAAGTATTTGTATGTAACTTTCTCCGGTTCTGATATCTTAAAAGGAAAGAGTACTGTCTGAGGTGTGTTACCTGGGCAACGAAAGGTGTAATAAGGGCACCGACTCTGGCCATTCCACTGCTCATTCCCAGACCTAAAGCCCTGGTTGCTGTTGGGTACACCTGCAGGTTCAGAAAAAAACTGTGTATGCTAAATCTGAGGTGTAGGAGTCACTTTTTTCATTTTACTCAATACAAGAACAGCTGACAGCTCTGGTCGGCTTCTTACCTCTGGAGTGTACACATAAGCAGCCTGGAATCCTCCCGCAATGAAAGCTCTGGCGATGAATATCAACACGGTCATGGGAGCTCTGCAACAGAGAAACCAGGAATGCTGGATGAATGTTGGACACACCATGTTTAACATCATTCATTCTGTACACATGGAATCCAGGTCCCCTCCTCTCACATTCTCAGGTTTCTTCCCCATGTAAGGGATTTCATTTTTGGGGGAGTTTTTCCTGTGCTGATGTGAGGGTTTCAGGGACAGAGGCCGTTACATGTCTACAGACTCTAAAGCCCTCTGAGGCAAATGGGTAATTTGCGATTGTGGGCTATACAAAATGAAATGAATTGAATTGAATCACCTCACCTCCCAAGGCAGCCATAGAGTGGAATGATGCACATAGAGAAGACGAAGAAACACAACGCCATGGTCTTCCTCCTACCCAGTCGATCGATGGCCCACAGTGTCACCAACAGGCCTATGTGACGGTTTAAAATTCAAGGCACGTAGGACATAATATGCTGACTTGCTCTTTATGTTACGGTGCAGTAATTAAAAAAAATGTGTTTTATTATTACCATGACATTTTGACACGTCACTGCTGGAAAAGCAGAGGGGTGACTAATAATTTTAATGAGGGCTCCATTCTCTCTGGGTAAGCCAGTAGTTTTGTCAGGAAGTCGGCCTGACAGCGGGGCCCTGGCACACCTAAATGGAATGGGGCCATCATTAATGTTATTATTAACTCCTTGCCAAAGTGCCCTACGTTAGAACATTGTCTTAACGTTATTATGATGATGTTTACTTGTGAGCTGTATGACGTGTAACGTACTTATGTTACAACATGCCAATAGAATTAACTACAAAAGTAGAAAAAAATAATAAAAAGACTAAGACACACTTTATGTGTACCTGGGAATTCCGATAAGGTGGTCCACAACAGGTCTTTGTAGTCGTCAGAGTTCAAATATTTACACTCCAAGTTACATTGAAGATCTTTCTTGTTACCTTTGGACACTAGAGGGAGATATAAAACAACAGAAAACGGGATTTTAAACACACAGCACAGGGCTGATCTGTGATTTTACAAAAACATACTGTAGAAATGTGTGGATATTTTTCATGGCAGATATTTAGACCGGGCACAGTAGAAAAAGCCCAGCTGTGACTAATGGCATTAACGATGGCTCTGTTTCTTCACGAGTTTCAGAAGGCGCCGTTGTTAATGTTATCTGGTACACTTTTGCTAGGAGATCCAAAATGTTTGCAACTCCAGACACGTCTCTCCTGGTTTGACACATGTAACTGAACTACAAATGCTCTCTTTACAGTGTAGCAAATACAAATGTGTGTGTGCGTGTCCTTGAATGTGCGAAGTCATCTGTCGGCATTCGTGCTGTGACTCACTTCCACATGCACCTCCCTCCTGAAAAAGCTCTGTAGTGAGCAGCACAAGCCCATAATAAGAGAAGGCATTTGCAAACCTGAGGAGGGAAACGAGATGAATTAATAGTGGTTCACTTGAAGTAAGAAAATATAAAAAATCCTAGATTCATATGGCTGTGCCCTTGGAGAACATTGAGGTTTCGGAGCTTAAGAACAAATAAGAAATCTGTGGGCAACAACTCAGGATGTCAGTGGGTGGCGTTATCCTTCGCTCCAATGATAATTATAATAATTACCAAATAAACCACAGCAGAACTGTGGTCCAGCGGAAATGGGAAGAAAATAAGTCTTGAATCTTTCCTCGTTCCTCCTAATCAAAAGAACAGACATAAAAAACACAATAGGGAGCAAACATTCTAAAACATTCAGAAATGTTTCTGTTCTGCAGAAACTCTCCTTCACCTGTCTGTCAGCGACCAGTTTTCCCAGTGGCATGGGTGCTCCGTTCTCTGTAGCGATGCGCTTTAATGTGGCCAGAGCTTTTTCCTGGTTCCCTGTCAGCACGTCGTATCGAGCACTCTCTGGTAGCCACTGATCCCACCCCACCAAAGAGCAGACGTGTCAATTGATAAGGCTGTCATTTGTTCTGCTGACATAACGTCTCACAACAACAACAACAACAACAACATCATAGTCACCCAACACAGGAGGGAGAAGATGAAGAGAGGAATGGTGGAAAGGCCGAGCAGCCAACGCCAGCCCAGAGTGGGCATCACCAGGATGGCTAAGAGGACCTCAAACACCGTCCCCAGTGCCCAAAATATCTAAAAGGCAAAGTCAAACTCAAAATCCTGCCAGAGCATTTTGCAGCTGTGCTGATAGGGTTGCATGTCCTTGCCATCGACACTATGTATGGATGATGCATAAGGGAAGCCCATACCTCAATCAGCAAGATGCACGTAGCTCTGGACCTCATAGGCAGAAACTCAGCATACAGTGTCACCCTGTTAAGAGGAGGGGACATTTCACACTTAATGCTGACCCACATCATTAATTATTAACCTCGTTTCTTAGAGAGATGAATGAGGAATACTCACGACTGTGGGGCTCCTCCAATGCCGAAGCCCACCAGTGCACGGAGGATGAGGATCCAGCCATAAACAGGTGCAAATGCACTCAAAACCCCGTAGAACATAGTCCACAGCACACTCATCTTTAGACCCTGTGTGTGCATGCAATCTGATAAGGCACTTCAGAAAGGTTCAACTTGCAATGTCTCTAGATTAGATACAATGGGTCTTACAGAAAACAAATTCAAACAAATCATCACACTTGTACAACAGAGGCTTTATTTATACTCACCGTCTTTCTGCCGTATTTGTCCGATATGTTTCCCCAAAGAGAAGAGCTTACCATCATCCCAATAAACACTGCCTGCATCGGTGAAAAGAAACATGTTAATAAGATGCAGCAGTTTGAATATACACATGATAATAGTTTCACAAGCCAAAGCTGATATTATGCACATCCTTTCATGTATCTTTTACCAGGTGAGCCCCTAGAAATTACTAAATTGTTTTTTTGAAATATTATTTTCTCATAGAAATTGTATTAATTACATCTCAATTGAATATGTCATCATTTAGGGCGTCTCTATGCAGTGGCTGTACTATACTCTAGATCCCATGTTTACTTATTGTTTTATATCATACTCACTTGACTAAATCATTCAAATAATAATATTGCAACTCACACGGCATTGAACTACATTACATACCCTATTATTTAACACATAGTTGTCACTGTTCAATATGAGCGATCCCTAAGCAGGACAGTCATACTGCCTTGCAAATGAGAGCAATTTACAGATATTAGAGAGCCATTACCGATGTTAGCAGTGCCACCTGAAGTCGGGGAAGCCTCCATTCACAGTGAAGCTGTGGGGCTAAGATGCTGAGAATCATCATCTCCATAGCATCAGCCATCTGAGCAAACAGAAAACAACTTAGAGACACATTCTATAGCATGCACACTCATACATCACTCTCTGAAATAGTGTATTTTCCAACAAAAAGAGTTCTTACCCAGGACAGACCAGTGAGGATGGAGAGTTTCCACTGAAATGTCCCAAAGCCGATGGCCTCTACGGCATCTTCTACCATGAACGTGTCTGAGGGGATGAGAGGTTACTCAAAGGGGTATTTGATTAATCAGTAGAGGCAAAACCTTCTCTGAATAATGCAAAGCAACTACTTGTGAGAACTGACTGTTGTTATTTACTCAAGTTGTTTACTGAAGTAAGACCTGTGTAAGGGCCTAAATGATGAAACAAGCTCTGGTTTCATGTGCCCATGATGATGGGTCTAAAGTAAGTGCAAAAGCTCGAAGCAGCACACATGGGAGTTTGTCATGAAGAAGAGGGGTGAGAGGGTGTGTAAAATAAAGCCCTGTCATACTGTACCATCAGTTGGATTGGCAAACTCCCGAGGAACTGGAGCTCCGTCCGTAAGTGCCACAGACTCCAGTTCAGTCTGTTCCGCCATCCTGACCGCCTGCTCTCTATTCTCACCATCGTCCTCGGAGCTCGTGCTCTCCCCCGTGCGACGGAATCGTACAATACTACCAAAAAAACCAATTAGAATAAGTGTGCCGAAAGCACACAAGGATTACTTCTCCACATTAGATCTGATCGGGGAGTTTCAGAGTTATTGTTCTAGGGCAGAGCTGAGAGCTGTTGCCTAGGTGATCTTTTTCTGCCTGTGATTTTATGAATGAGTGATATCATCCTCCTAAGGGCAAGTGACAGCTCTGCAAACTGCACTTAACAGCGTTGGCAGGCTTGGAAAGTCTAAATACCCAGTGATGTTATCTACGTATGGAAGGTATAATCTTCTCCCACATGCAGATAATTAATGGTTCATTAAGATTGAAACACCATAAGAGAACTCTAAGAGTGTTGGTGAAGTCTTAATCACTGTAATTACATAACATAGGCTTGCAATGGGAAGCAACAGTGATGCAGATGAGTCTGCAAGATGTCCAGAAGTGTCTGTTTTGTATATCTAGTAAAACTGTAAAAAAATCAAAGATAAAAACTGTCAAAAATACAATATGTCGTTTGCTAACTGTTGGATTTAGAAAATTATCATCATTACTTTTTTGCAATTATTCTAAGAAGACTTGGCTAGACATGCATGGCTTATTCCACTGTATGTCTTTGAGAAATATCCCTCATGACGGCTAGGCTGGTGTGCAGCAGTGGTTTAAATAAATCCCACTACGAAGTCAAGACAGCTAACACAGATACGAGTCAAGATAGAAAACCAAAACAGCTTAGAAATCATTGGAAAACTGCTTTCAAATCCATAAATAAATAAAACCAAAATAGTCTCCTTAGGAAATGCAAAACATTTTGACTAAACCAACTGCACCACCAAATGTGTCTGACGACAAGTTCTTTTTTTCAATTTGTATTATTCCCCTGATGTATTAGCATTCTCAGGTATTTCACGGATAGATGTTGTTATTGAATGACTGAGGCTTCTACGGAAAGCTATTTGTGGTCCAGAGAGCTAACTCGATGGAGGCTGCACAATGCGAGAAGACAGAGGACAGAGGACGCGTCGGTCGTACACGCTTCCCACGGCCGTCAACTGAATGAATACAACAACAACAAACGGCGTGAAATGTGCAGATTGTAAGTTAACTCACGGCAGCTGTCTCAGCTGGAACAGATCATCGTCCATTTTGGTGTTTGCTGGCAGGCGCTCCGTTTGGTCTCATTGCCGTTTACATTATCACGACGAGAAGCGATTTCAGCACCGAGGAGAGCTACCTGCTCCGGCAGCCAATGGGAGCCACAGCTTATGACCACAGCACGGAAACCCGTACAGGGACAGTGGATGGGACAATGTGTAATTACAATGGTCCTTCGCATAACTTGTCAACACCCACATGGAACTAATCAAACTGAAAGCTATTATTATACAAATATAGGCCGAAGGAGAAACATAATCAGAAGGAAGATGAGATGTATAATGTTAGCTAAAAAAATAGGCTGGATAATAAATAATAAACCAAAACAACAATGTGTATTGGTTCATTCTGATGGGAGCAAATGGGGCTGACAATCGACAGTGAGGTTGGTATTGTGTATTGGAGAGATCAGAATATCACATTGGGACGTATTTGATAGTTGCAATGATATCAATGTTTTATTTATTTTTGAAACAATTATGTGGATTCTCAGTCAAACTTTTTCTCGTATTGGCTTAACAAGACTGTCGCCGAGAGTGATTCAGAAGGACTGGACGTCAAAAATGTGCGCAACAAACATTTTGTTTCTTGGAATAAAACGGTGACCACCTCGGTGCGCTGCCTGGCGGTTCCGTGCTGCAACATGCCACCAAAGACGGGAGTTCCGCCATGAAAGCAGGATGTTGTGGTGCAGACCAGAGAGCTCCGATAAGCTTGTCGGGGAGTTCCTTGGCACTGGACACATAGTCAGGTAAAACCTCTCCATTGGCAAAGGACAACTCGGGGTTATTTTTAGTGCACGAGGTCAGGGGCAAAGTGGGTCACGACGCCGTGTTGTTGGACCCAAAGCGTAACATGCGCAGACAGGATGTCAAGCCTGTTCTCCGGTTTAACTTTAAAAGCTGGAATTAGGAAATGTCCCCCGTATTTAAAGATAACAGCTTGGATATTTATCAAATGAGGCGACATAGTACGCCGAGGGCAGACTGATCTCGGCGTTGTTGGTAAGTTAGCCGTGATGCTAAAGCTAGCTCGTTCAATACATGCGATACGGGTGGTGGTCAGTATTGTTGCTTACTAACGTTCGATCATGTTGCTGCACAATAGCGTAACCAGCAAAACAAATAACAATGACTTTAAGTCCTGTGACACTCGCAGCTTAAGATAACGTTAAGTCAGAGGAGGTTTTGCTGGTTCTGAAGTAGCGTCACGTCTGGTTTTATCACAGATAAACAGCTCAAAGGTTGATGGGTCACATTATTAAGGCATTTAGTTTGGGTTACGTTACGTTTTGCCTGTGTGTTAATGGCAGATATTACGCAAGCATGATCGGCAGAACAACGTAATGTTAAGCCCCAAACCCTTAACAATCCTCATTACTTCACGGACTCACTTTGCCGGTTGATGAAGTAATTCAGCGGCCGTAACACAAAATGCGAGAGAAGAATACAAAGCTGCAAGCCAGCGGTATGAGTACAATGAGCTGAGACTATGTAGTGCTAAACAACAGCACTGCAACAAATCACACCATTAATAAGCTTCGAGTGTATTGTAGAAACTTGTTGACTGGAGATTTTGTGCTGTTGAATTGTATTGCATTTTTATTGAGTTGTTTGACATGTTTTGCCCACAACATTTATATCCACAACGGTAGGATAAAATCTCAGTACAAGAAAAAAATGCACCACAAACGACCAAAATGTTATGGAAGCACAACACCTAAATGACCACAGCGTTGCTGTCCTGCTCAGTCAAATACACTTGTCTTTACAGGAACAAGATGGTGAAAAACTGGGGTGTAATTGGTGGGATCGCTGCTGCCGTTGCAGCTGGAGTATACGTTTTGTGGGGCCCCATTACAGAGAGGAAAAGGAAAAAGAGAGGTAAGGATCTGTATGACAGTGTGATACACAGTGTGTTTTTATAGCATTGTTTGTGGAGCAGTAAGTCCCAATGACTCGTCTTTTCTTTCAGGCATGGTTCCTGGTCTGTTGAATTTAGGCAACACCTGCTTCCTGAACTCTTTGCTTCAGGGTTTGGCGGCCTGTCCGTCATTCATTAGGTGGCTGGAGATCTTTTCGCGTTCTTCTGTCATCCAGTCGTGCAAGGACAACCAGCTGTCCACGACACTGCTTCAGCTTCTCAATGGTATACACAACCGTGACACGTCACCAGAGCGCAGTGCACATGGTGTCCAGTCGCCTTCATGTGACGGGGATGTTTTCTGCGCTGTTAGATCTGTCCAGGGATCAGCCGGGGGAAGAAGATGTTCTTGATGCTGGGTGCCTCCTGGATGTTCTCAGACTTTACCGCTGGCACATCAGTTCATTTGAAGAGCAGGTCAGTCCATAATACTGTTAAGTGTTCTGTTTTGGTTATTACTACGCACAGTGTTTGCTGTAGCATTTAATCGATGTCTGAATTTTTTGGTGTCCACTCAGGACGCGCATGAACTTTTTCATGTCCTTACCTCTTCTCTGGAAGAGGAGCGGGAGCGTCAACCCAAAGTCGCTCACTTGTTTGACATGCAGACGCTTGAGGCAAGTTATCGACTCTCCAGTTGCACTGTTTATTAAACCGCACACAGATATTTCTTGCATGCCGATGCCTTTAATTAATCCAGTCAATTTCTATGTGTATAAATGTCAAAAATAATTTGGGTGTTTTTTTTATTTTTTATACCAGAGCCTCCCTGATCCTGTTGAGAAAACTATGATCTGTAGAAGTCGAGGTAAGGGGACAAAGAAACCATGGCCATAGATTATAAAAACACAAAGGATTGTATTTCAGTTGTATTTATTTTTCATTTTGCAGCCCCTCTTCACCCTATACCAAGTCCATGGAAGTCTCCGCATCCTTTCCATGGGCGTTTAACTAGCAATATGTCGTGCAAGCGCTGTGAACAAAAAGTAAGTGTTTTGCTCTTTTTTTAAGAAATGGAACTAGCAAAGCTAGTTTGTGTTGTTTGGCTTGGTACTTTTCTCTTTTTGCTTTGCTTTTGTTTAGAGTCCAGTGCGGTATGACTCATTTGAGAGCCTCTCCCTCTCCATCCCTTTACCTCAGTGGGTAAGCAAAGATGTCAAGAAAATGAATAGTAAAATGTATTATACCATCACTTCTTAAAATATATATATATATATTTTTCATCAGGGTAGACCTATCTCTCTAGATCAGTGTCTTCAGCATTTCATCTCCTCTGAAACCATCAAAGAAGTGGAATGTGGAAACTGCACCAAGGTACATTCACTGCAGTATTTCTCTTGAAAACTTCTAGTAATCATTTTTTATTGAATATGTAAGTCACAGAGACCGATTAACAGGAAACTCTTGTGATAAAACTATCATCAAGGGCTGATTGTTTCTTTTCTGTTTGGGATCATTTCACCTCAGCTTCAACAAGGGAACACATTTAATGGCCAAGTTTTGCAAAACCAGAGGACAACATTCATTAAACAGCTAAAACTCGGAAAAGTAAGTGTCAATAATATGCCACTAATACCAGAATATTACATACACAAGAAGTAGATCACTCTTCTAAAGTTTGTTCCAGGTAGAGAAACATTACAGTAACAGTTTAAATACATTAAAACTTCTCCTTATTATTTGATGACACTATTTTGTTTTTTACTTGTATAATATTTCCCTGCTTCTTCTAGCTCCCCCAGTGCCTCTGTATCCATTTACAAAGACTGACGTGGTCAAATGAAGGAACGCCCATCAAACGACAGGAGCACGTGCAGTTCACGGAGCATCTGTCGATGGACTGCTACAAACACAATGCTTCCACACCAAGAAATCAGAGAATCAAATGTGCTCCGAACTCAAGGAATGCCGAAAGTGCAGATGATGCCACGGAGAAGCCCTCCACCAACGGCACCGGTATGTGTTGTAATCTCTGGGATATCATTCCTGGTTGTGTTTTTTTAGT
The DNA here is from genome assembly GCF_949316345.1 of Pungitius pungitius. Classification (NCBI taxonomy): domain Eukaryota; kingdom Metazoa; phylum Chordata; class Actinopteri; order Perciformes; family Gasterosteidae; genus Pungitius; species Pungitius pungitius. The sequence continues at coordinate 11,638,562 of NC_084904.1, forward strand.
AATCTTACTTTTTTCTCCATTTTGTTTTCCAGAAGCAAAGCATCTGTACAACAACAACAACAAACCTTTTTCAAACGGAACGCGTTCGTCCGTATTCCTCCAGTCTCCCGGTGTGAACCCACTGCTCGGCCTCGCATGCGACTACAGGTAAACTTTTTGTGTCGAGGTGCAACGAGGAAGTCGTGTAGGTCCAGCTTTTCAGTTTTTGGTGAAGTTTAGAAACTTTAACTTATTTCTGTTCCCTTCATACGTCTAAAAGCAGCGCCCGTCCTTCCAGTTCTACAGAGTACTTGTTCCAGCTCACGGCTGTGCTGGTTCACCACGGCGACATGCACTCGGGACACTTTGTCACGTACCGCCGCGGCCCTCCGTCACCTCGCACCGCTCCACCCCTCGGCTCGCAGTGGCTCTGGGTTTCAGATGACTCTGTGCGAAAAGCCAGCCAGCACGAGGTGCTCTCCTCCAACGCCTACATGCTCTTCTACGAGAGAGTCCGAAGACGCAACCCGGCGCCGCACTCGAAGGAGTGACCTGAAGCTGGCGACCTCACAGCCCGACTGGGTTCTGCCTTTCCAGTCAAACTGTTGAGGCCGGATGCGCCAGTGAGAACGCAGGTACCGACGGTTGGATCATGACTTGTAACAGTGAGACAGCGAGTGTGTGTTAAGGTCATTAAATGATGTGCTAAATCTAGAGGAGTCAATCCCAAAGATTTTGGACATGCAGGATTTTTAGTCTTTATAAATTGTAACAATTTGGCTTCTATGGGACAAAATAACGTTACATGAACAATATGGTGTCTCTCAGCCCTGCAATGAGTTGTTTGCGTCTTATTCAGTTTACTCAACTTTCTGGAATTTTCATGATACTGTAGATGTTGGTGTACATTGAAAGGCAATATACTTTAAGGTGTTGCTGTTATTTTGTCCCCTGCCTGTACATTACAGACATACAAAAGAAGCTGGTTAAGAATTCTTAGGGATGTCTCTTGGAAGTTGTTACTTATTAAATTGCTAGTTTTCCCCCTACCTACGGTTCTCTTTTCTAATGAAATTTACCTACTCATTTCCAGCAGTGTATGTAAAGTTATTGGAACTTGTGTCTGACAAGGCCAGTATCCCTGAGTAGAGGTTCAAGTGCCATGTTGTATTTAATGATCAAGATTTGTAACACTTAAAGCAATGTGTGTGTGGTATGATTCGTCAGAGCCATTTGGAATGGTGTTGAACAGATCAGCAGATTTTTAGTAATGATCAGCTCTCCGTGAATAAAGCCACAGTGCGACTAGTTGTTGGTATTTTTGAATGATTTTAAATCCGTTTAGCTGCCATCACTCCGACCAAACCAAATCAGTCAAATTTAGAAATGGCCTGTTGCAAAACTCATTAATGTTTGCGATTTGCACTTCTGTATATCCCGGTGAGATTGGGTGTATTTTTGTGTAATCTAAAAAAGATGACTTGTTTTCAGATATTAAAAAATAAAACAAACTGGAGAATGAGTATTTACTTGGTACTTGTTGAGATGACGGATATTATGTGATAACAGACTTAAGATCAAGCTCAATGTGTCCTTCACTCAAACAATGAATCTTCGTAAATAAAACTTTTAACTTGTGTTTCACCTGGTACATAAATAAATATATTTTCAATTTGTGATATTCATCCATGTGCTCAGGTAGGTTTGTCCTCCTGTTGATTAAGAATCTGGGTCTTATTCACCCGTGTGATAATGTACGCTTGCTCATTTCTTTCTATCCAGTAGGATGCGTCTGAAGGTGAGGTTGATGCGAGGCAGCGAGACCTTTTTGCGTACAGGGAGGCTGTGGTACCAGAAGGTGTTGGTCGGTGAGTTCATGAGTAACAAGCTTCCGTGAGCGAGCTCCAGCTTCACGGGTTCGATCCGTCGGTGGCTGCGTTTTCCCCGAGCGTCTCTGTGCCGAAAGACGAAGTCTCGTGCTGCTCCGAGAGAGACCGAGGCGATGGGACAGAGGGGGTCCAGCTCCTTCTCATCATCACGATGCTCACCCATGTGATCCTGCCCATCTTTGTACCTGGGGGAGAGAGGATCACTTTCATCAATGAGACACACATGAAACCCTGATGTGAAAACTTGGATTTGGAAATTTCTCACCTGTTAACCAGAACAAAGTTAAATGTTTGTCCTGTTGTTTTTGTGACGGCATCTCTGATATATTCCAATGTTGGAGTCCAGGGGCAGGCTAAACGTGTCACTCCAGAGTAAGTGTAGGTTAGACCTGCATCGCCGTATGTGGCCTGCTTTCTTGGTATACTGTGCACCTTTCCGAACACCTGGACCGTTGCGTCTTCCCCTGGAACAATAAAACAGCCATGATCCATCAACAAGTCTGGTCCTAACTTTTACAACAAAACAAAAAGATTGATTTTGTACCTTTTGAATACACCACCTCCTCCTCCAGCTGTTTAAACATGTGGTCTGCTTCATCTTTGGAGAGCAGCAGAGCATAGTCACAGTCTAGTCCCTCCGACTCTATTTTCTGCCAGGGAACAGGATGAGAGAACTCGTCTTCCTCATCAACCTCGCCGGGCTTCGTCCTCTCATCACTCTGTAGTTTGATCCTCTTCTGTGGACATCTGGTATTGTTATTGCAAGAAGGTCTATTCAGAAATCTTTCCATTGCAGTAGCCGGTCTCATGTGGTAGTATTGGGACCTCAATTTTTGTATTTTTCAAGACCTGGATAATGCCAAAAAAGATGGAACTTTAACCCAGGTTTTGTAAATAAATGTGAAAAAGAAAAATCTGCAGTGAGTGGACTAGATTATTATCATTGCACTGTGTTAAAATATAAATAAAAAGGCAAGGCTGCAACTGACAATATTGAATTTGTTTTATTAATCGTAAACTATTTTCACACTTGATTAATTAATCGCTTTTCCTCTAATGTAAAAAAAATGCAAACCCCAGTTTCCCTTAGACCAAGTTATTAAATAGACATTAAACCCGTTCTATATATTCAAAACCATTTAAAAGATATACAAACGGAGCCATATATATAGGAACATTGAATAATGTGTTTTAGCTTAGCTACCACAGACCTCCAGTCATCAGTAGCTGGTCTTGAACGGCGCTTAGCTCATTAGCATATCGCTGTTTCGTCATTTATTTTGGCGCGAATACTTAACTCCGGTGACACAGTTTTCTGAGGGGTCCGCTGCCAATGAACGCTTACATTAGCTCATACCTTAATACCTCAACGTATTTACATTGTAGCAGCTTTCCGCCTGAGTGTTTTTCAACAAAATGATTGGACAAAAAACGATTAACTCTTTTTTCTCGCCCGTTTCGAAGAAAAGAATTTCTAAGGATTTAAATGAAGTCGAGGAGGATGCCAAAGACCCGGTGAGCCTCCCTGCTAACGTAACTACAGTTAACATTGCACACATGTCTTGCCCGTATTGTTATAAACCGTTAACGTTATTAAGTTAGTGTTGAAACACCACTCGCAGAGCTCGCGGTCCTTTTTAAGACACGTTGTGCGCAATCTAAGCCGCGTTCACGAGCACTGCGCGTGAACGTGTTCTCGGTCGATACCAAAAGTGTTGTAAACAGAACGACAATGTTTGTACTTCCCTGTCGACGTTTTCTAAAGTCAGTCTCGCCTCCAGCTGCGCGCTTCTCACCCGCTGTGTACTTTATTCAAAACGCTTCAACTGTGCAGAAGAAGCTGAAGTCCTCAGCGGGGCAGCCAGAGCCGTGCAGCCCGTCTCCTGCTCCTCTTTCCCGGGAGCAGCTCGACAAGATGGCCCGCAACAAGAAATCCGCGCTGGAGAAACTCGCTTCTGCTCAAACCCCTGTGGGGTTTGGAGACAGCTGGAGAGAGGCGCTGTCGCAGGAATTTGCGAAACCCTACTTCAAACAAGTAAGAGAGAAAGTAGTCACGCTGTCTCTGTGGCTATGGACAGTTTAAATAGAAGCTTCATGTCTCTGCCACAGGTGATGGATTTTGTTTCCGAAGAGAGGAAACGCTTCACGGTTTACCCACCTGCCGAGCATGTGTTCACCTGGACTCAGACGTGTGACATCCGAGAGGTACGTTTACCCGCAGAGGCACATTCTGGCTACATTTTATGTTGAAATATCAAATCAACATGCAAACACATTTTTTATTACTTCACAATATTTGCTACAGAAGTTGGACACTGCTGTATGGGATTAAGAGAACAAATATGTTAACAATAATGTGTGCAATCAATATATTTTTTCTTTTTTTAGATGTCACACTTTTGCCATTTTGAGACTTTATTAGATGCAATAGCTTCATGTTTGGTCTGTTAAGTTGTAGAAAATTTTGAGAAATCCTCTCCTATCATAGTCACTATTTAATTGTGTCCTGCTTTCAGCTTTTGTGATGTATGTTGACAAACATCTTTTAGCTCTCAACTTTGGCTACACTTGGAGACTCATACGATTAGCCAAATCGCTGTAATTCCAGGTGAAAGTGGTCATTCTTGGCCAGGATCCATATCATGGTCCTAACCAAGCCCACGGATTGTGCTTCAGCGTCAAAAGACCAGTGCGTCCTCCGCCCAGGTTAAAACCTCTTTAACACCTCTTTCCCGTGAGCCCGTCAAACTTGAATTGGCAAAGTGTGCCGAGCTTTTGAAATATTCACCACCCACATGATCCTTTTCAATCTAGTCTGGAGAACATGTACAAAGAAATAGTGTCGGACGTTGAAGGCTTTCAGCACCCTGGACATGGAGATCTGACTGGATGGTCCAAACAAGGTATTTAACAGAAGAAAAGGAGGAAAAAAAAACATCTGTCTGTTGACTTTTTGCACATCAACAAAGGTCACAGGTTTTACCTGTCACCTCGCCCAACAGGTGTGTTGCTGCTGAACGCTGTTTTAACTGTCCGAGCGCATCAGGCCAACTCCCACAAAGACAAAGGCTGGGAGACCTTCACTGACGCTGTGGTCCAGTGGCTCAGCAACAACCTGGAAGGCCTGGTCTTCATGCTTTGGGGGGCATATGCACAGAAGAAAGGCGCTGCTATTAACAGGGTGAGTGTGCTTTGTTGATTTAAACCGTAAACTTTTATAACCTTCGTTGCATCTAAGTTTCTGTGTTCTCTGTCTGTAGAAGCGCCACCACATCCTGCAGACTGTGCATCCTTCTCCCTTGTCCTCTCATAGGGGATTTTTTGGATGCAAGCATTTCTCAAAGGCCAACGAGCTGCTAAAGAAATCTGGAAAGTCTCCAGTAGACTGGAAGGAACTTTAAGATTCTATTAATTTTTTCCTACATGTTTGTTAGTGAACTACAGACGAACACACCCATAAGCTTTTACAGTTTCCTATGTGCACAGATTTCTTTATTACAGAGTTCCTATTAGTGGTTTAAGCTTCTATGTTTTGTGCTATACACTGAATATTTCTTAAATGCCTTTATTTCAAACTGTTTAACATTGTAAATATTTGTTTGTTCTTTTTTTAAAATGGTTTTGTTAAAATGGTTCTAATAAAGCAGTTCCAAAAAGTTGTTGTTACATTAATGTCTAGTATACTCAGTGAGTCCTAATCTAACTAATATCCCATCCTCGTTGTTGTTGCTGTCCAGGTTCCACTGCACAGTTGCAGGTTACTGTGGAAAAACAACATTTTTCAATGCACAAGGCTTCTAAAGCAAAGACGTTGGTAGGGAATATACTTTGGAGGTTGAATTTTCTAAGGTAAATACCAAAGTATGTCATTGTTTGTCTTTGTCTTAGCCTTCCACACCGTTTTACTTCTAAAGATGTATTATTATTTGGGTTGCGAGGCTCTCATAGTTCCAGTGACATGAATTGGTTAACAAGGGGTCAATTACAATGACATTTCTTTTGACACAAGAACGTGTCTGCTCTGCAGTAAAAGCCCAGGTACAGTATACCATGGATCACAGATATGGATAAGAGGAAAGGTGATGGCATTTATCTATTGCAGAACCATATATAAAGAATACTGCTTTATTGTTGAGCTTTAATTAAGTGAAGTTATTAATGTTGTAAATTTCCATATTCTGGTGCAGGTCCTGTAAACACGTCTGTTTTAACATCCTTTCACGGATGTACCCTCGCTTGCAGGTCTGCAGCTTAAAACCCCTCTAGAGTCGATAATAGTGTTCAACTAGCACCCTCTGCCGGCTGTTTGTCACGTGGACGCAGAGGCGTGGCCTCGTCAGTGACGCAATGCTGATGGCAGGAAGAGGCAGCCCCTCTTTTTAAAAGAAACCTCGCTGCTGTCAGTTCCGCTTGTCTTGTGTTTGTAATGTTTGTACAGTTTAACAACCGATAATGCCTGTGGAAAGCCTGCCGATGCGGAATGCGTCCATTCAGATCCGTTTATTACAACAATATCTGGTTCTTCTGAAGAAAAACCCCATCCTTACTAAGTCTGTGACGAGGTCTGTAGCTCCGCTTCTTCACTGACTGTAAGCGGTCAGTTGTTGTGCAGACTGGTGCTGGTTTTGTTTGATTTCTTCCCTTTGAAGGTCATAAATGTTGTAATTTACTAACTACATAAGCAACGTGCAGTTTATTACTTACTGTATTATACACGATAACTCATGTGTTCTTTCTCTATCGTTGAATAGACCACTTTGTTTGCCTTGACCTCAGGTTGCAGCTCTGTGCCAGCCAATCAGCATCATGCACATACATTTCCTCCCCTAACAAGCTTTTGACACATATTTGATTCGATTGGAGTACCTTACTATCAATGTACCCGATGCATATTGATTGTTGTATTTGTTGTGTGTCCTTGATACTTTCAGTGGCATCCTCACAGCTTTAGGAAATCTCCTGTCTCAGATTTTGGAGGCCAGAAAAAAGGCCAACAATGGAGCTCTGGTCAATCAGATTGACCCAGCTGGAGCTGCGCGCTACGCCATTTATGGGTGAGAATAAATCATCTAGCCATGGCTCGTGTACAAAAGGAAAGACTTGAGTGTAGGACAATGTAAAATGTGTATAATACATATATTTTGTAGTTACACTATTCCTTGCTGTCTATTTCAGATTGGTCATTACAGGACCGGTGAGCCATTACTTTTACCAGCTGATGGAGGTGTGGCTGCCCAGCACAGACCCGTTCTGCATAGTAAAGCGTCTGCTGCTGGATCGGCTGGTTTTCGCCCCCGGCTTTCTGCTAATTTTTTACTTTGTTATGAACATCCTGGAGGTAGGTCATCTAGGAAACTCCATCCTTGTCACCTCATTGAACACCAACAAATGCTCTGGGACAAAGTTGGGGTGATTGGACGTTAAAAAAGAGTATCCTAATATATAATCATCCCAATCTATGTTCAGGCAAAAGGGTGGAAAGACTTTGAAAAGAAGATGAGAGGAAGTTACTTCACTGCTCTGAAGATGAACTGGAAAGTGTGGACTCCCTTCCAGTTCATCAATATCAACTTTGTGCCTGTCCAGGTACGTTTCACTGGCCCCGTGTCATTGAACTAATAATGAGTCACATACTTAATGATTAACGCCGTCTCTTTTTTGCTTGCAGTTCAGAGTACTGTTTGCCAACGTGGTGGCCTTATTTTGGTACGCCTACCTTGCGTCAGTGAGGAAATGAACCTCCCCTAGATCTCTTCACTGAAAATGAATCTGGAGAAAACGACTTCACTGTGGCTTCAGCATTTGGCCGATTACTGTACTACTGTTTATGTAATGGACAATAATTCTCAAATGCAGTAGTCTTAATGATTTCTAGTTCAAGCTACCATAAAACTGTCATGTTGGATACATAAGTATTTTTGTAATTACATAGCAGAATACATTACATTTTTACAGAGCCCTGACACATTATCAAAATACGTAATTTAAACATTTAATTATGTGATTAAAAAAAGTGTCTTATTAACTGAAATAATGTGAATTTAAAAAAATCTTCTTCTGATTTTGTTCTGTACAGAGTACAGCTCCACCCCCTGAGCAGAGAAAATGATAGGCAGGAAACGCGTAAGGAGACATTTAAAAGTCATTTTTATTAGTTTTTAACAATATCCACTGTTCATAATGCTGTGTGTATAATACATTTGAACTGCCAAAAAACAAATAAAGCCTAAACACGTGCCTGAGATGTTACAGAATACAGCAGCCTACATTGAGGAATGCAATACAAATAAATTAAAACTAAAAGCAATTTCAAGTTCGATGTTTCATTTAAATCCAAGGCAGGAATGTTAAGAAAAGTAACTGAAAATATGTGAACCACAAGTGTCCTCAACCTCCTCCCAGGCGTAAAGACAGGTCGATGGTGCTCGTCGCCTGGACGCCGTAGTCTGACAGTTTACTCTGGTCCTGCGACATCTCTCTGCTCTGGTGAATGAGCCTCTGCTGGTTCTCTGGGACTCCCAGAGTCTTATTAACTGAAATAATGTGAATTTAAAAAAATCTTCTTCTGATTTTGTTCTGTACAGAGTACAGCTCCACCCCCTGAGCAGAGAAAATGATAGGCAGGAAACGCGTAAGGAGACATTTAAAAGTCATTTTTATTAGTTTTTAACAGTATCTAGTGATCATAATGCTGTGTGTATAATACATTTGAACTGCCAAAAAACAAATAAAGCCTAAACACGTGCCTGAGATGTTACAGAATACAGCAGCCTACATTGAGGAATGCAATACAAATAAATTAAAACTAAAAGCAATTTCAAGTTCGATGTTTCATTTAAATCCAAGGCAGGAATGTTAAGAAAAGTAACTGAAAATATGTGAACCACAAGTGTCCTCAACCTCCTCTCAGGCGTAAAGACAGGTCGATGGTGCTCGTCGCCTGGACGCCGTAGTCTGACAGTTTACTCTGGTCCTGCGACATCTCTCTGCTCTGGTGAATGAGCCTCTGCTGGTTCTCTGGGACCCCCTCTCTGGCCTTCACCCGCCTCTTGAAGTGGCCCACGGTCTCGCTGGGTTTGATGTCATAGGTGGTCAACTTCCCCTTTTCGTTTCTGAGGAACACCTGGATGGTCTCAGGCTGGGTCACCAGCAGGGACACCCGGGCCCCGGGGCCCAAGCCGTAGTGGCTGATGGGCTTGGAGTCGTCGTTGAGGGGGGTGCTGTTGCCGTTTGTGAAGACCAGCTTCTGGGTCTCGTAGGCGACTCCCAGTTTCTGCTGGATCCGTGTTTTCAGAGAGCCCACCGTGTCCTGGTGGTCCACACTCATGTTGTGGGACGTCCCGTCCAGCATAACGATGTTTAAATTCATCATGGAAGAGATCTGAAACATCATTGATTCATATGAATATAAGTCCTCTTCAAAAGAAAGTCCACTTACCACAAAGTGTTTCATCCCAGCGCAGACAAAGACAGATTCTTACCTTGTAATAACTTTATCAGATTCTTGTGGAGAGCTGCAGTCCGAGGTGAGGGAGAAACAACCGATGTGCTCGAGCAGATGGCTCCACTGTTTATATAGTCTGCCTCAGCTGATCGACACACGCCCCTTCGCTTAAGATTCGTTTTCCCTTTTACTGCCTCTACAACTTTCGGTTTCTATTCTCCCATCATGTTGTCGTTTTGTTTTGGTGACGTAACAGCCTTGAGGTATATTACGAGTTTACAGGTCACACCTGATACCTGGCATGATACGTCATGACATATTTTAAGACAGATATGGTATCACGTTTTGTTTGGAAAACAAAACAGAAGCAGAGAACAGTAGGAATTAAGCATGTTTTTTATAGAAGTTCAACAACACTAGAAGGAAAATTGGAAACACTGTTGAGATTATAATGTAAATCCCTAACTGAAACAATGTACTACCATTATACAGGACCTCTGACAGGGTGGAGTACTTTAATGTATTGTTACTTTTTTAATGTATTTTATCTTAGGCATTTATTTACGGTAGTCGTTGCATTTCCGGTTGCGCTTTCATTTTGAAGGTACGAAAACCGGAAATGATCAGTTAGAAGCCGGAGGAAAACTAAAAGACGATGACAGCACGCGATATGATATTAAAGACGGAAAAGGGTTACGGTTTTATTAGTTAAGCACCTGGTTTACATGGGCACAGGTTCTGACGGTAGCATCCCTGTCTGAATAATGGTGTGTTCTTTAAAAGACTTATGGACCATTAGTGAAAGACTCCAGACCATTATCCAGCCGGGTTGCTACAGTCATTGCTGTGAATCACTTCATGTCACAAGTTGCCAACACCCTGCTCGCTAAAGTTTTTAATAAAATGATACTTAACTAAAACAGGACTTTCAATTACTGTCAACACTGTCAAATGAAACCGAAAAATAACAAATCTAAATGAATGCAGGGGTTTTAAGTTTAGACCAAAAATACACTTTTTAACCCATGAGTGTTTCAGCATGGTGGCCCTCTCCTCCCTGTTTGGAAGAGTGTCTTCCAAAGAGTGTCTGTTAAGGAGATATTTGTTTATACACCTGCATAAGGTCCAAAATAATAGTGATGCTATGAATCCTTTTATGTTAAACATATATACATATTACTATCATTCAAATGAGAAATAACTGGGATTGTTTCATCTTCCAAATGATCGCACAGAGGCTCTGTGAGAAATTAGACAAATCAATAATATGATGAGGGAATAATAATGGTCCTAAATTTTAAGTGTTGCTTTGTTGGAACTGTTGTGGAATATTTCATCAAAACTAGTTTGGGAGAAGAGAATGATTTGTTTCAATGTTTGTCTAATAAAAACACAGAGTCTTGATGAATGATCAAAGTTGTAAAAGGCCATTTATTGCTTGCAAGCAGGAGGTCAAATACACATATTACGGTGCTCTGTGGAGATGGCGTCTCAGAGGTCAAAACGTTTTTTTACACACACATGAAGGCCATCCTCAGTGGCAGGTATGAAAAATTGCAAACCAAGTGTAGATAAGAACTAAGGTTAAGATGGCGTAACAGAGGTCCTTTGTTGGAGCGTTTGTGTGAGAGCAAGTTGACTCGCCCTCCTTTCTTCAGACACACCTGCAAATGGAAACCTTTAAATCACCCTGCTTTTCGCACATTACTTCAAAGCAATTATAACTATTTTGGCATTATTCTGTTATAACATCTTTTTACCATTACAAAACAGTAACTATTAACGCAAACAAACTGTTAATGTCAGATAAATTTCTTCTTCTTTTTTTACAATATCAACCCACACTGATCATTGCATCTATAGCTACACTTTGTTCCCATACATTGGTTTATTGTATGCTAACAAGTAAGGAGGTTCTAACACTAATATGCTTCATTATCATTTATTTCTCTATTCATTTCAATACTTTTGTATTTCTCTACATGTATTAATTTTGCAATGATTTGAAATTATAGGCTTACAGGAAACGTGAGGAGTTGTGCAATTTGACATTTGAAAGTCATTTTTATTAGTTGTCCAGTATCCAGTGATCATAATGCTGTGTGTATAATACATTTGAACTGCCAAATAACAAATAAAACCTAAACACGTGCCTGAGATGTTACAGAATACAGTAGCCCACATTGAGGAATGCAATACAAATAAATTAAAACTAAAAGCAATTTCAAGTTCGATGTTTCATTTAAATCCAAGAGAGGAATGTTAAGAAAAGTAACTGAAAATTTGTGAACCACAAGTGTCCTCAACCTCCTCTCAGGCGTAAAGACAGGTCGATGGTGCTCGTCGCCTGGACGCCGTAGTCTGACAGTTTACTCTGGTCCTGCGACATCTCTCTGCTCTGGTGAATGAGCCTCTGCTGGTTCTCTGGGACCCCCTCTCTGGCCTTCACCCGCCTCTTGAAGTGGCCCACGGTCTCGCTGGGTTTGATGTCATAGGTGGTCAACTTCCCCTTTTCGTTTCTGAGGAACACCTGGATGGTCTCAGGCTGGGTCACCAGCAGGGACACCCGGGCCCCGGGGCCCAAGCCGTAGTGGCTGATGGGCTTGGAGTCGTCGTTGAGGGGGGTGCTGTTGCCGTTTGTGAAGACCAGCTTCTGGGTCTCGTAGGCGACTCCCAGTTTCTGCTGGATCCGTGTTTTCAGAGAGCCCACCGTGTCCTGGTGGTCCACACTCATGTTGTGGGACGTCCCGTCCAGCATAACGATGTTTAAATTCATCATGGAAGAGATCTGAAACATCATTGATTCATATGAATATAAGTCCTCTTCAAAAGAAAGTCCACTTACCACAAAGTGTTTCATCCCAGCGCAGACAAAGACAGATTCTTACCTTGTAATAACTTTATCAGATTCTTGTGGAGAGCTGCAGTCCGAGGTGAGGGAGAAACAACCGATGTGCTCGAGCAGATGGCTCCACTGTTTATATAGTCTGCCTCAGCTGATCGACACACGCCCCTTCGCTTAAGATTCGTTTTCCCTTTTACTGCCTCTACAACTTTCGGTTTCTATTCTCCCATCATGTTGTCGTTTTGTTTTGGTGACGTAACAGCCTTGAGGTATATTACGAGTTTACAGGTCACACCTGATACCTGGCATGATACGTCATGACATATTTTAAGACAGATATGGTATCACGTTTTGTTTGGAAAACAAAACAGAAGCAGAGAACAGTAGGAATTAAGCATGTTTTTTATAGAAGTTCAACAACACTAGAAGGAAAATTGGAAACACTGTTGAGATTATAATGTAAATCCCTAACTGAAACAATGTACTACCATTATACAGGACCTCTGACAGGGTGGAGTACTTTAATGTATTGTTACTTTTTTAATGTATTTTATCTTAGGCATTTATTTACGGTAGTCGTTGCATTTCCGGTTGCGCTTTCATTTTGAAGGTACGAAAACCGGAAATGATCAGTTAGAAGCCGGAGGAAAACTAAAAGACGATGACAGCACGCGATATGATATTAAAGACGGAAAAGGGTTACGGTTTTATTAGTTAAGCACCTGGTTTACATGGGCACAGGTTCTGACTGTAGCATCCCTGTCTGAATAATGGTGTGTTCTTTAAAAGACTTATGGACCATTAGTGAAAGACTCCAGACCATTATCCAGCCGGGTTGCTACAGTCATTGCTGTGAATCACTTCATGTCACAAGTTGCCAACACCCTGCTCGCTAAAGTTTTTAATAAAATGATACTTAACTAAAACAGGACTTTCAATTACTGTCAACACTGTCAAATGAAACCGAAAAATAACAAATCTAAATGAATGCAGGGGTTTTAAGTTTAGACCAAAAATACACTTTTTAACCCATGAGTGTTTCAGCATGGTGGCCCTCTCCTCCCTGTTTGGAAGAGTGTCTTCCAAAGAGTGTCTGTTAAGGAGATATTTGTTTATACACCTGCATAAGGTCCAAAATAATAGTGATGCTATGAATCCTTTTATGTTAAACATATATACATATTACTATCATTCAAATGAGAAATAACTGGGATTGTTTCATCTTCCAAATGATCGCACAGAGGCTCTGTGAGAAATTAGACAAATCAATAATATGATGAGGGAATAATAATGGTCCTAAATTTTAAGTGTTGCTTTGTTGGAACTGTTGTGGAATATTTCATCAAAACTAGTTTGGGAGAAGAGAATGATTTGTTTCAATGTTTGTCTAATAAAAACACAGAGTCTTGATGAATGATCAAAGTTGTAAAAGGCCATTTATTGCTTGCAAGCAGGAGGTCAAATACACATATTACGGTGCTCTGTGGAGATGGCGTCTCAGAGGTCAAAACGTTTTTTTACACACACATGAAGGCCATCCTCAGTGGCAGGTATGAAAAATTGCAAACCAAGTGTAGATAAGAACTAAGGTTAAGATGGCGTAACAGAGGTCCTTTGTTGGAGCGTTTGTGTGAGAGCAAGTTGACTCGCCCTCCTTTCTTCAGACACACCTGCAAATGGAAACCTTTAAATCACCCTGCTTTTCGCACATTACTTCAAAGCAATTATAACTATTTTGGCATTATTCTGTTATAACATCTTTTTACCATTACAAAACAGTAACTATTAACGCAAACAAACTGTTAATGTCAGATAAATTTCTTTTTTTTTTTACAATATCGACCCACACTGATCATTGCATCTATAGCTACACTTTGTTCCCATACATTGGTTTATTGTATGCTAACAAGTAAGGAAGTTCCAATGCTAAAATACTGTATTATCATTTATTTCTCTATTCATTTCAATACTTTTGTATTTCTTTACTAATTTCAACATGTATTAATTTTGCAATGATTTGAAATGATAGGCTTACGGAAACATGAGGAGACGTGCAATTTGACATTTGAAAGTCATTTTTATTCGTTTTTAACAGTATCTAGTGATCATAATGCTGTGTGTATAATACATTTGAACTGCCAAATAACAAATAAAACCTAAACACGTGCCTGAGATGTTACAGAATACAGCAGCCTACATTGAGGAATGCAATACAAATAAATTAAAACTAAAAGCAATTTCAAGTTCGATGTTTCATTTAAATCCAAGGCAGGAATGTTAAGAAAAGTAACTGAAAACATGTGAACCACAAGTGTCCTCAACCTCCTCTCAGGTGTAAACACAGGTCGATGGTGCTCGTCGCCTGGACGCCGTAGTCTGACAGTTTACTCTGGTCCTGCGACATCTCTCTGCTCTGGTGAATGAGCCTCTGCTGGTTCTCTGGGACCCCCTCTCTGGCCTTCACCCGCCTCTTGAAGTGGCCCACGGTCTCGCTGGGTTTGATGTCATAGGTGGTCAACTTCCCCTTTTCGTTTCTGAGGAACACCTGGATGGTCTCAGGCTGGGTCACCAGCAGGGACACCCGGGCCCCGGGGCCCAAGCCGTAGTGGCTGATGGGCTTGGAGTCGTCGTTGAGGGGGGTGCTGTTGCCGTTTGTGAAGACCAGCTTCTGGGTCTCGTAGGCGACTCCCAGTTTCTGCTGGATCCGTGTTTTCAGAGAGCCCACCGTGTCCTGGTGGTCCACACTCATGTTGTGGGACGTCCCGTCCAGCATAACGATGTTTAAATTCATCATGGAAGAGATCTGAAACATCATTGATTCATTTGAATATAAGTCCACTTCAAAAGAAAGTCCACTTACCACAAAGTGTTTCATTCCAGCGCAGACAAAGACAGATTCTTACCTTGTAATAACTTTATCAGATTCTTGTGGAGAGCTGCAGTCCGAGGTGAGGGAGAAACAACTGATGTGCTCGAGCAGATGGCCCCACTGTTTATATAGTCTGCCTCAGCTGATCGACACACTCCCCTTCACTTAAGATTCGTTTTCCCTTTTACTGCCTCTACAACTTTCGGTTTCTATTCTCCCATCATGTTGTCGTTTTGTTTTGGTGACGTAACAGCCTTGAGGTATATTACGAGTTTACAGGTCTCACCTGATACCTGGCATGATACGTCATGACATATTTTAAGACAGATATGGTATCACGTTTTGTTTGGAAAACAAAACAGAAGCAGAGAACAGTAGGAATTAAGCTTTTTTTATTTTTATTTTTTATTAAGTACTAACAACACTAGAATGAAAATAGTTGAGATCATAATGTAAATCCCTAATTGAAACAATGTTCTGTCTTTGCAGTGAATCACTTCATGTCACAAGTTGCCAACACCCTGCTTACTAAAGTTTTTAATATAATGATACTTAACTAAAAAAGGATTTTTAATTACTGTAAAAACTGTCAAATGAAACTGAAAATAACAAATCTGAATGAATGCAGAGGGTTTAAGTTCAGACCAAAAATACACTTCATAACTCTGAGTGTTTCAGCATGGTGGCCCTCTCCTCCCTCGTTGGAAGAGGGATATTTCCTGTGATGAGAAAAAACCCCCACTAGTTATGGATCTCCTCATTTACACATGAAAGGAGTCAACTTTGTCATTGCAGGATATCACCTTGAGTTTATTGAATAAATGGAAACGTGTAGATGAGAAAATGCTAAGATACATAGCCTCATTATAAAGTACATGTATAAGCGCAGACAGCAGTATACATGAATGAATAAACTAAAGGTGAGATATACAGTAAGGATGGTAGTATAAATGTGGGAGGGGCACATAGTAAGTGTATGTCCATAAACAAGCAGGCATTGAGGCTTCATTTTGTTTTTTTAATTCATAGTTGTATTCATAAATCATCTCAAGAATCTGGAAATCGACACTATCGTTTCAAAATAAATGTATTCAGATAGTTTCCTTACCTGGTGGTGCCACAAAATATTCTTCAACTGTGTTTTTGGAGAGCTGAAGCAGTTCTTCAGCACAATCTCCTTCCATTACTTCATCCTCCCTCAGTTTTAATGCCCTGAATGTGCATGGACAAAACATAATTGCATTTAATAACACAGGCTTATCACATATATTACAGTATTTGGATATAACTGGGAGTAAGAAGCCTGCATGCAAATGTCAGTGTGTTACATTAACTCTCCGTACCATACCTGTCCTCCAGAACTGAATCCATTGGTTCAACCCCTGACGTGTCAAGAACATGAAGCTGATCTGCAAATCGTATAGCCTTCTCCAAACAGGCCAGTCCCTGTTTGGTGCGAAAATCCACCAAGGCCAGTCGCTCCAGTTTGTCTACCAGATCAACAGGGATATGGGTAGGCTGTAAAGTTAATGTAAGTTGTAAGTTATTACATCCACTAATTTCTAATCAGAAAACACTCTTGGGATGTATGGCCCATAATTTGACCTTTGGTATTTGCTTATCTCTATCATGATGTTTTGTTTATAGGAATTATGTGGTTTAGTCTTGACGCCCCTGAAAATAAAACACTCAACCAGTCATGAGGGCATTACCGGAGGAAGCTGGTCCTCTGGTATTAGCTCCCATGTAGGAACCTCTGGTACCTAATAGAGAAGACACAGTAACGAGACAGAGAAGTCAATGTCCTGCATTGACCACACCACACACAGACTGCCATTGAAATAATAGTCATTGGTCTTTATTCTACCTGGGAGTGGTGCAGTTTAGAGCTCAACACACGCGTTACATTTGTGGTGTAGTTCGGCAGGACGTTGTTTCTTTTGTGGATTTTATCCACGTTTGCTACTGAGTGTCCATAGTTTGTTAACAGGTTAAATGAAAGACGAGTGATTGTTATTGACACGCAACGACATGAGCTTTTCGCAGCGAGACTATACAGCGACATTTTCACGAAACATAGGTCACTAGTTGTGCCCGAATTTGATAAACAATGGTGTCATGATGTTTTGTGTTTAATAACTCACCAGTAGGGTCAATGCTAGGCTAAACTAGAATAAATATAGCTAACGACTAGCCGTGGTTAGCCTGTGGTAGTGAAAATGCTATGAGCATGACGAGGGAAAGCAAGAGGTTCCACTTCCGCTTTCATCTAAAACTTAGACTATTGGTAACGGTTTATATAGAATGTGGTAACTTCACCTATCAGAGCGCCCGGATAGCTCAGTCGGTAGAGCATCAGACTTTTAATCTGAGGGTCCAGGGTTCAAGTCCCTGTTCGGGCGGACGTCATTTTTCTGTAATCTCAAATGTATTCCAATCTGTCGGCATTATCACTTTTTCTAAATCGGACTGTTGTTCACCAAATTTGACGGTTTTGTATTGTTTTCAACCGGTTTCGTATCGACCATAAAACATCGATAGTCGAGTAACAAGTGGAGTTCCCCTTCGAGCAATACCTTTCTTTCTTTTTGATAAAATCTGAACGCTTTTCCAAATTAATGAATGAATGAAATCACAGAATGCAACTGCAATAATATGCATGCTAGGAGGTGATACGGGTTTGTCCGCCCGAGGTACCCGCGGGGATCTCACTTAAAAGATCACCAATCAACGTAAGATGAGTGATATTTTCTTTGTTAATAAATACACTGTCGGACAGCACCGGCCTGCGGAGCCCGGATAGCTCAGTCGGTAGAGCATCAGACTTTTAATCTGAGGGTCCAGGGTTCAAGTCCCTGTTCGGGCGTACCTGTTTTTAGTTTTCATGCTAAAAGTAATACACACGTCATATGTCAAATGCTGACACAGGTAGGAATGCAACAAGAAATAGCGCTTCACTGAGATTATTAATAAATCAGCTTTGTCCACCATGTATTTCTGCGGGACTATCTTTCATATCTATCAAGGTGTGGACATGTAAATGAGTCTGCATGTGGGTCTGAAGGAGATATTGGTTTATATACCTGCATTAGGTCCAAAATAATAGTGATGCTATGAATCCTTTTGAGTGAAACAACTATACATATATTAATATAATTTGAATGAAAAAATAACTAGGATTGTGTCATCTTCAAAAATGATTGCACAAAGGCTCTGTGAGAAATTAGACAAATCATTAACATGATGAAGGAATAAAAATGGTCCTGAATTATAAGTGTTGCTTTGTTGGAATAGTAACTATTACCACAAACAAACTGTTATTGTTTGATATATATATATATTTTTTTACAATACAGACCAACACTGATCATTGCATCTATACCTACACTTTGTTCACATATGTTGGTTTATTGCATGCAAGTTAGGAAGTTCTAACCTTCATGTAACGCTAATATGCTTCATTATAGTTTATTAATAGTTTTGTATTTCTTTTTCTTCAGAACGAACTAATTCTTCTATTCCTGCATTTTATTTATTAATATATTCACTTTTGCATAAATTTATTGATACAAATCTTTCACCCTCCATGGATAAAACAAAAACACAAATCAAATCATCATACATGGACCGTGAACATAGTTCTTTATATATTTTCACCTCGATCACAAAGGAGGACAAACCAAAGAACATTTCCATCTCTGGTCCCCTCAACTCCCCAGATATATTTGTGATTCTCTCACCTGTTTGATCAAACTGAGTAAAAGCACTACAAGATGTTTGGAAAAATAATGATGATTCCATTTTTATTGTTTTATTATAAAAACATATACCATTTAATATATAGTATATATGAACTTTTCGTATATAATTTGATTGTTTTACAATAGACATTTAGAAATGGCCACAAAATAAAAATATCAGCTTCACAAACAAAGCAGCATCATAATGAAAAACTGTTTGAATAAATAAATAAAAGTTACAATATACATACAAAATACGTTTCCTGCCAGCAGTAAGCATTCACAGAGACAGCATATTAAAAGCAATTAATCTAACAACATTCTTGAAACATTTACCTGAAGACCAACTAAGTGAAGTTTTAGGCTATAAATTACAAGCACAGCTGTTTGCAACTCAGGGCTCAGTATTACTTTAGGGGTTTAAATCATATATTTTGAATGTCCTCACAAGTACCAAATCTGCCAAAACATCAAAACAGTCCCTCATAACGTCATTTGTATCTTGAAATCTCACCTGTATGTGTAAGTCCTTTCCCACTGGAGAATCTCACTAACGTGACGCCGCCGAAAACCTTTTAGTTTGGTCACCATGTAACTGCTTTAACTGTCTGATATTCCAAATTCAAAGTAGCATTCAAGCTGAAATCAGCATTTTAATTCAACAAAGAGGCACTGGACAATTCTAGACAAAAATAAAGGTAAGTAGACTGGATCATTTACAAAATATACAGATTCACCGGCTAAGGAAACACAACTTAAGAGGCTAACCAATGAGGCTTGTTACTTTATATACATCTCCAGACAAACATTTGTACTTCACTTTGAGATTAGGTTAAGATTTTACGCATTTTAATCCTCATAAGTTTAACATATGTATCTCTCAGTACAGTACAATACGCAAATAACAAATAAAGATAATATTTGGCAGGTGAGGCAGTTCAATTAAAACACTGTTAGATGCTAAATCACCGACAAGGTGCTAAATGCTAAATCCTTCTGAATGCTGTGTGTGAAACAGAAATGGAGTTTGGATTACAAGTCGTTTTTCTGGCATCAGTAGAAAGTCATTACATTTTTAGGTGTTACTATTGGGTAAAAGGGAAAAGGCTGCTGACATTCTGACCTTTAATAAGCAACGGGAATAAGGAGGAACTTGGTAATATATTTGAATAATAACTTTTAGACCTGACTATTTATTAGAAACTATCATTACAATATATTCTTTGCATAAATATAGTCTCTGGTTGAATTTTTTCATAATATTTGGTTGGAAATGTGCAACTAAAACCATTATTTTCTTTAAAAAAAAGTGCACCTGGATACATTTACACACAAGGAATTTATGGCAGATATATTTAAGAACTAAATAAAACATTCAGATAAATCACTTTCACTTGAACAAACTGACAAAATATGAAGCATAATTATCACATACATCTATTAACAACACAAACAACGTTGTGGACACAGTCAATAAGGCTCCTAGCAGCAAACTCTGATTGTAAAGGCTTTGTATAGTGTGTGTGTGTGTGTGTGTGTGTGTGTGTGTGTCAGAGAGAAAGAGCCTGAGTGCTCAGATGTATGTGAATCTCGTGCTGCTACAGCAGGTCACACTTTACTTGGAAGGAAGAAGAAGACGAAGACAAAGAGCGCAATCACTTGTTCTCTATAAGCATTTGCACCTTGCACACCAGATCTCTGGCCATGGTCAAAATCCGCTTTATGTTGTGGTGCTCGGCCATTTCTGAAAGATAAAAAGACACAAATGGCCAATATTATTTCCTAAAATGTCTGGAGAACATCTGAACCGACGCGTAACAGCAAGTAGCTTGAATAACTTAATTGTGGGTTGTTTTTTGACATTTATTAACTATTATATATAGCTGTTAAGTGATATTTTACCATTGAAGAACTTAATGATGTCAGTAAAGTCCATGTTGTTCTCCAGGATTATGTCCCTGTAGATCTCCACCAGCGCCAAAGCAATAAAGAGGACAAAGTGACCAGAAGAGACACACTTGGCTGCCCAGATGGTTTCCCACACTGCGAACACGTCGTCGTACACCAGCTCTGGAGCACAAATCACATGAAGAAAGAGGAGTGGATGTGTCTGACGTGTCGGCTGGGAGGTGAGTTTGCAGGAAGCAACGTTATCAGCCGAGAGAGACAGGAGTGGAAGCAGGTGTTTGCAGGGAGGTTGCACTCGGATTCCCAGGAGAGAAAACCAGCCGTAAATATGAAGAAAAGCATCTCTTAACACACTCCCATGGTCTTCCATAAATATGATAAATATTTTCCTAGTACCCAAATGTTGCTTTACAGATCACTAATTAATTCACCGACAGGGTTTAAAGAGGCATGAATCCACCCCTCCTCAAATTGGCAAACTCGTTGGCACCATGTGGTCACTTTACCTCGCTTGAAGTCGAGGAGAAACCAGCGGTAGCAGAAGTAGAAGTGAGTGTAGTCTCCGTTCTGGTGCATTAGCTCAAACAGCTCAGAATCCAGGATCTACGGAGGAGATTCAAGGCCACACAGAATGAGTCGTGGAGGAAAATGTGTAGCGCTTTTCGGTAATGCAACGGTCTCTTGTACTTGAATACCTGTATGAGAGAGCGCATGTTGGCAAAATGAGTATCCATAGCTCCTCCGTGTGGAAAGTTTTGATTCATTCTCTTCATGAGCTCAGTGAAGCAGCTGAAGGCCATGGCCTCTGAAAAGAGAGGGAGAGGGAGAGGGAGGAGGCTGGGGTGAGACAGTGAGTGGGCGACCTGTCCTCGCTTGTTCCGTCGATAACTATAAAAATACACCAAACATCAGATAACAATGAGTCGGCGTTGACTCACCATCATCCAGAATGACTAGAAGTGGAGCCAGCAGATCACACATGCCCTGTACGTAACCAATGTCAAGGTGCCTCCAGATATAGCTGTGAATACAACCAGCAGAAGTGAACCAAGAGAAGTGGCCCTTCGGCTGCTTTCATCTGCCGCTCACCGAGAGTCACAAGACGCTAAGTGAGTCAGCCTCTCTAAGGTGTAAATATGATATTTTAGAGGCACTTGTTTTTCCTTTTACAAGTGGCATTATATCTCCTCTGACTGCGAGTAAATCCTGTTAAAATACCCAAACCATCAGCGTGTTATTACGTATAGTAATTTTCTGACTATGTTTGGTCTAATCATGATTTGTTGACAGTAAGAAAGATGATTTAAACATTGAACATTTAAAGATTTAAAAAACTCATTTAAAGCGCATTTACAACCCTAGAAGGTAGATGCATGAAGTTGAATGATGAGGATCACACTCTTTATTACACCCCTGGTGCTGCCAGTGTCTTACCTGCACATTATGTTGCGCAGTTTCTCCAGGTTGGCCGGAGTGAAGTAGCAATAGTTTCTGTCACAGCGCTGGACATCCTTTTCAATGCGGTGCAGATTTAATGTATACAAGTCCAAAAGCTCTTGCTGAAACACACAATAAATATATACATGAAAAGGCAAAAACAGGCTTATAAGGATGTTCAGTTGCCCTGGCATGAACTAATTTGAAGACTTAAAAAAATAAATGTGCATACAGAGAAGGGACTCCCAGCCGATTCTTGAGAGGTTGACTCATTCTTGGTGTGTCCAGACTCGCCCAGAGAGTCAAAGTGAGGGTCCAGGCTCTGGCTCTCTGGCTCCTCACACGGGATGGGCTTTGTCCTATCGGGACAGCGCTTTCCCTGCTCGTCCTCCTGCCTGAGCTCCGCGTGGGGGGACGAGTCCTTGGAGAACGAGGAGGCTTCGCAGCGTCCCTTCCTGCTCAAAGGCACCATGGAAACTTTTGCTTGTGGGATCTCCTCCATCTCCACGGCCGGAGGAGACTCATCTGATTCAGTCATAACCTGAGCCTCGCCCGTCTGGGATGCAAAGTAGGCTTCTCTTGGTCTCGAGACGCTGCTGTCGGCTGAGAAAATGAGTTTCTTCTCAACTTCAGGATTCTTGTAATCAACCGATCTCAAATCTGCCAACAAAACCTCTTGTGGTTGACTTGACTTTAACTCGTCCATGCCTTTAGCCTGTTCGACATTTGTTTCTTCAGATTTCTGACGCTTCACAGTTTCCTCAATACTCACTTCTACTGCTTTTATAGGACTCTGCACTACAGGTTCTCCTTTAGGTCTGGAAGGAGTTGCAGACACCGTCATAGTATCCTCGTCAAGCAAATCTTTTTTGGTTTCTCCTGACTCTACAGACGTAACTCCTTTAATGTCCGCCCCTGCATCTTCATTCTCTGACTTGGGTTCCTCTGTTTGAACAACTTCAGACTCTGCAACAGTTTCTTGCGTTTTTGGTTGCAGATTTGCATCTTTTTTGGCCTTCAACAGCTGCTCAGTCTTGTTATTTCCATCTGATTTGGTAACATCGGGTGCTTTCTCCTCCTCCTCCTCCTCCTTGGTCTTCTCTTTACCTCTCACCTGGCTGTCCATCCCATCTGTCCGACCGTCACTTTGTACTCCTGCAGGCTTGACCTGACTCTGCGGTGCCTGAGGAACAGCTGCAGATCTTGGGATCGTATCAGCGGCAGCGCTGTCCTCGGTGCTG
Organism: Pungitius pungitius; assembly: GCF_949316345.1. Taxonomy (NCBI): domain Eukaryota; kingdom Metazoa; phylum Chordata; class Actinopteri; order Perciformes; family Gasterosteidae; genus Pungitius; species Pungitius pungitius. Next base: position 11,661,914 of record NC_084904.1, read on the forward strand.
AGTGAGCCGTCCGACAGGCCCGAGGTGACTGAGAAGTTGCGGGAGGAGGGATGTCCGGAGTCGGGAGAGTTTGTCTCGTTCTGCATCGCTCCATTGGGTATCTTCGGCCCCTGTTTGGCCTCCTCGCTCTTGGGCTCCGTCTCGATCTGATCAACCTCCTCTACAGACTCAAACACCTGAAAGAACAAGCCAAAGGGAAGCAGGCTACTCCAGGGGAAGGGATGGGAGGATGTGAAGAACTAGCAAGGGAGAGAATGCGAGGATGAGGAGTATTGGTTCAGACGGTTCAGATCACATGCATTTGTTTAGGATCAGGATATTAGAAGTCTAAGCGTGAGAGAAGCGTCATTCTGCTTGCATGAAAGATCCTTTTCAAAAAAGACGGTAATATGGAGAGTATTTCATACCTGTGTGCTGCTGCTGGAGTCACTCTGCAGGCGAGCCAGACTCTGCCTGTCTGAGCTCTGGGGGGACTGGGACTGGGTAATAAACATTCACACCAATATATTATTATGTTTTACTGATATGCATCTCGGTTATTGTTGGCTAATGATAAATGCTGCACATTAAAAGGTATACTTGTATTACAATAGAGCACATTTGAAGGAAAAACTAGATTCTACTTTTTCCCAGGATGCAACCTGTGTTCACTTTGGACACTCTCAGCATGATAGCTGCCGACATCTTGGAGCTACAGACAGTTCTGCAACCTTTCCTTGTAAAACTAATTTCCTTACTCTGAATATACAGTAAGTGTGAGTTTCTGTGTCACCTCATTGCTGATAGTGGAGTTGTGGTGGGTAATCTTCTGACTGGAGCTGTCCATGCTCGCTACTGAGGAGCACTTTGCTAATGCGACAGCGTGCTGCTCCTTCTCCCGCTGACGGACGATCTCCTCACAGCCGAGCCACTCATGCATGGTCTGCTGGTAGCACACTTGGACCCGTTCGTCCACCTGAGGTGAGGGTTGAGCGATCAAGGGTCAGCGTTTAAGGGTGAAAATGCTTCGAACCCAAAGCTGTGAATGGTCATGCAAACTACAAACCTCTTTCCTCTTGGCTTCTGACATTCCAAACTGGTAATGACCCAGCAGGAAAGGCCACACCTCTTTACGCAGCGAGGCGTCCACACCACCGAAGTAAACCAGACGAAGTAGCTCATTCTCATCGTATGCCTGAGAACAGAAGATACAACTACTTAAAAGTATTTCAATTAATCTTTGGATGTGCACCTTTATTCAAAATAACATTTTCACTCCCTGCTTGTTTACAACATTCAATGAAAACAACAGCGTTTCCAACATGGAAGCCTGTAGAGGAGGCCCCAGCTTTCACAGAGAATGCAGGTAATGCGAGGAGGGGCTGGCAGACGTTATCTGCTCAGTAATTGGATTTTGATTGACAGGAAGATAAATCAAAACAAGATGTAAGTTAAATCCAGTTTAAAAGCAACTGTTGCTCAACTACTAATCTTTTGTTTATTGAAGTGCTTGAAGGGATCTGTTGTGTCTCCCTATATTAGTTACATTCTCTTAGATATGAATGTGTTTGATAGGGCAATTTAAACATTAAGATTAATAGAGTAATTGGTTTAAAAGAAATTTTGAAAGTTAAAATTAAACCATTTAAGACGATATCAGTAGAAGACAACCCCTTAACATGAGATAAGCTAGTAAATGGACCATTGTAAAACTACTATTTTGAAATGGCTAAGATAATGAAATAATACTTAAAATACTTACTTAGTTTTAAATCAAATATTTGTCAGTTCAAACCCTCCATGGCTTCAGATAAATGTACCTGAAGTCTAAAGAGGTGTGTTCTTTGAGACAGACAGAATCAATCAGTCCCACTTCATGCACACAGTTGTGAGACTAATGGTGTGAGACTAATGTTGTGAGACTAGTGGCTTGAGCCAAATGATCAGCAGGATGAATATGGATGAGACAAAAGACTGACAGAGTGAAAGAGTCTGGGAGTGTGTGTGTGTGTGTGTGTGTGTGTGTGTGTGTGTGTGTGTGTGTGTGTGTGTGAGAGCTTTGTGTTGCAGTGCTGTGACACCAGCGATGCTTACTGTGCAGTCCTGGAGGAACGTCCGCCACACATCCGTGGTGAGTCCTTTGTAGGCATCACACGGCACTTCGGGCGCCACAATGGTGTGATTGACGAGAGCAGAGAGGTGTGTACGCACAGTGGACAGGTGACGACAGTATGCCAACCCTGGTTGACAATACAGTTCATTACTGAATGGCTCTGCAGATGGCAGTGATAACTGAAATGAGGAAATTACTTTCTACCTCCAACACAAATTTAAAGTGAATGTGAATAGATGCTAATATTGAAGGATTTTCAGGGCCAACGTTTATCAATCACTTACAGCCATAAAACGCCCGAGAGATGATCTGATTCTTCATGTTGTCGCACAGCAGCTTCAGAGGAGCCCTGCAGAGAGACACAGCACAGAGCCTTATGTCCAGGAATCACTTTCTTCTTCTCTTTCCTTAAAAGAGAATCATCAAACCAGTGCTGAATTAGTAGCCCAGTGCAGGATAAGTTACTCACCTTGTCCTGCGATACTGTCTTTAATGTGGAGTTTATCACAGTGCTGGGTCTAACCTTTTAGAATTCAAATGATTACCTGACATATAGAACAAAAAGGCCCACAGGCTTATCAGCTCATTTTTCAAACTCATTGCCATGTCAGAGAGGTAAATGTCAGATAATTGCTTGTGTGAGATTGCATGGTTCTTGTATTTTTTGCTCCTTGCTCAGTTTTGGTTTTATTGTTGAGGATTTCTGGTCGGCACTGAGGGACGCCAGGTGAGTTACTTTTTGTCTTTAGTAGTTCCTCGTTCACAATTTAGTACAACTCAGTCTAGCTTGAAGCGTCTAACCTCTCATAGTTGCACCCCTTGGGCGTCGCCCCATCAGAGAAGCTGCCCTGAGAACAAGACGAACACGAGGACTTCCTGAGAGTGGGATGCCACAATGTGGCTCCGTGATCCATCAAGTCTGGAGGAGTCACTGCAACATGTGCATACACACACACACACACAAATAAAAACCATTGTCACTTAAAAAGCTACAGAGGCTTTTCACAACGATTACATTTGACTTGAACACAGTTGGAAAAGAATTGTGTTCATCAATGTGATCCGCGGAAAGCACTTGATTCCTGTTGGAGCAAAGATAAAGCATAAAAACAAAATATTCATGCAATTTGGATTAGATGCACAATTTTAAAGCATGAAGCCGACATGTATTTTTAACAATATCAGAAATGTAGATCAATGGTGAAATAAGCCATATCAGATCAGTCAGTGATCCAGCCACTGGAAGGTTATTGCACTGTAATGCAGTAAAACAGTGTGACACAAGCCGACGGGGAGCAGGAGTGGCTTTAATAACAATGCACATCAATACACTTTGCCACAGGCGCAGGGAAAGTTGGGATCATTTCAGATGCAGAGAGCTAAAGCGAGCTGACAGAGGAGCCGAGGCGTGTCAATGAATTGCATTCTTCAGGACAGCTGCTGGACCTCTTGGGAACAACCGGGATCCCTGTTTGGTTTTGGAGGCAGACTGCTCACTCAGTTAAAGGGAGGAAGTCAGATATAGCAGGATAGGTTACAGTTACTGTAACAAACAACGACTGTAATAGTTTAATAAAAAATACAAGAAGAATTGAGGCTCAAATTGATTTGCTTCTCGAGAAGGAACCTCACCAAACTCTGACTGGCTGTTTGGAAAGAGGATGCGGAAGACATAGTCTGTGGCCTCGTCCTCCTCCTTGTCTGAGACCGAGTCTGAGGATCCAGATCCCTGAGGAACCCTGTTACGCAGCTTGGGAAACACCTTCCCCTGCAATTGGAATACAACATATCAAAGTGATGCCACAGTGAGTGGGCTAAACCATCCATGTGAATTAAAGATGATGTGTGCATCTATTTCCAGATGTGTTTCACAGATTTATTGTTATTATAAATTACATATTTGTGTCATTAATGCTGACCTTCCCCCTCTGGGACCAGAGAGGAGGGTCCAGCTGGCCGTGGGGGAGGAGGCCGTTCTCCAGGCAGGAGAGGAACTGCAGCAAGTGGCCTCCTCTGGGGAAGCGAAGTGGAGGTCTCTGTATCCCATCCTGACTGACCAGCACCACCGTCCCCCCACTGTCAACTGCAGCAAATGGTGTCTTGCTTTAATTATGCAGGCTGCTATTTTATGCGACAGCTTTGTTGATTTGTAGACATTCATAACAGATACAAAAGTAACTGCACGCAAACACCAGTGAAAAATGTGCTGTGATGTGATTTCAAGGACCCACCTTGTTGATGACAGTGTAAGTAAACTATCTCCCCCAGAGGGATAGTTATGGCATAATCCCAGTATACACTGAAAACATTAAGTAAATACAGAGTCAATAGACTAGTGCCAGAGTAGTGTCAGCACACAGCACCGGGGCAAAAGCTAACAGTAAAAGGAAAAATAAATTCACAGGGAATTTCAATCTAAGTTTAAATCTCATAATAATCTGATGTCAAATAAAAAAAGTAGTCAGAAGAAAGCGCAAGGATGAGCAGAATTTACTAAACACAACAATCAATTTTTTGCGAAGGGAGCAGAGGCACAGTAAACATTACACAGTTTGCGGGTGTGAGACGGTGCCCCAGTCAATAAACCATCTGCTAGCTGCTGGAGTGCTCAAAATCAGCCTCAACAGATGATCGGCATTGACTCTGCACACTGAGCCCCAGACACACACAAACTCACTGCATTTTTCAGTAACATCCGAGTGTTACGCAAACAGCAGATAAAAGGTGTTAAGATACTCAGTGAGCGTTGGCGCGTTAGATATCGGTACACGAGAAGGATCGCTAACATGACCAAACACAGGCTTTGCAGGCAGACACCATCCCCACATAATGACACATTTTGCGGGTGGATCACTTTGCACCTGCGTTCGTAGTCCAAGTCTCCAACCGAGCCGTTCATGAGCTGGTTGGGAGTCCACTTCAGGGTCATGAGGTCAGCGTTCTGGTGCAGAGAGAGGTAACCCGGGATGGCCTCCATGTCGTCCCTCTGAAACAACCGCGAAGATGAAGAAAAGGCTGCAGCTATGTGTTTCAAATAACTGACATGACAGATAGTTATTGCAACATTTTCATACATTTTACAATGCATATCAGGCTCTTGTACAGTTCTGATCTATGGGATGACAATGAAATTGCAAAATACTATTTTGTTAATGGCATTGATTTGCAAATAGATATTCAGCAGACCTTGGACTGTGTGGAGAAATAAGGTTTGTGGTAAACTTGTAGCTTCTGGATAGAGGTATTGCTTCTGGGGGTGTCATACCTATACGGCTATGAGTTATTAAGAGGCAGCAGACAGTTACCGGTTGCACGAGCACATTGTTTTTGCCAAAGAGTAGGGTCACTCTGCTGTTTTGATGCAGCGACTCCACATATTCACGAGCTGATGGGGAGGGAGAAGGGCGTTCATCCATGCTGCTGCTGGAGTGCCGCTTCTGGATCTGCACAACACAGGCAAAAAACATGTCACATCAGATAACAAACATCGTGGCATAGTTCCAATCTGATCACTATCACCACAGAATGAATTACAGCCGGCCAGTCACAGAAGACCCATTTTCCATGGATAACATTTTTTGTTTTCCCATGACTCAAAATAAGAGAAATAGGAGATACATTCACATGCGCCAACGCATGCATCCTCCCTAGTTTCTGATGCCAATGACTTTTAATGACGCTTTTGCTTACAACACACAAATACAAATGCAAGTGCAAAGAGCATTGTAATGCAGTGAGACAGTCGGGTTGACCTGGTTCATCAAGTACGAAGGTTTCAGATACACTCTGTTCTTTCTCCTGGGACACTCTACTTCACTCTATGTGGTAATCTTAGCAGGTCCTCCTTAAACCAGACAGGCAGTGTCTCAGAAGGGAACGGAACTGATCGCACTAAAACTCCAGCCAGATACACACGAGCGATAAACGCAAAGCCTGGCACCTTTTTTGAGTACTCACACACAGTGCTGGCCTCTTGGTGGGAGAATCTTGTCTGCAGTTGCCCCCGTGGATGCGATGTCTTTGCACCAACTCGTCAGCGGACGGGTCCGTCCAGAAGTGGTCGGCTGTCTTCATCTTTGTGTACTCCAAAGCACAAGGTCCCACTGCCAGGGTGAGAGAGGGCCAGTTATAGAGTAATGGCAGAAACCATTTCTTTTTATTTACAAACGGGTTGGACGTAGGTCCCTTTTTTAGGATCTCACTTTTTCATGTAAACATAACCTCCTACAGAGTGCGGCACATTATGCAAGATGATAATCTTACAATGTCTCGCATGATTACCTAACAAAGAGGCGAGGATGGGTCCGTCCACGGGGTCCATCAGAACAGCCTCTTTCTCGTAGTATTTACTGCGAGATCAAACGTGAAAGGGGAGTTTGGAGGGGACGTAGAGGTCTTGTAACACAAACAGTTGAACAGGGAATCCTTTGACCCGTCTCAACGTACCTGCTGTTCTCTACAAGGTACAGGACAATCTTGTCCAGCACCTTCTCAAATAGAGCCGTCCGGATCCACAGGTTCTTGACCCCCTGCGGGGTGAGGCTGGGCAGTCGGGGCATCTTGCGAAGGCTGTCCTGACTTTGCAGGCTTTGACTTCGTCTGCAGAGTCACAAGTTTGAGTACAAACAATGCAAGTATAACAGGGCTTTGAGTTCTATGAAGTAAAACTGTATCTGGAGGACACTAATGGTATCAGTGATTCATGATTCATGAAAGCTCACAAACATGAATAATTTAGAAGCTTTTCATAGCAAGAAATATCCCTTCAAAGTAAGCAATAGCTATTTGTTTTCAGCCCTTTTGCTTTGATGTAGGCTTTGAAGTCGGCTGCGATGTGTGGCAACATGCTGGGACGTGTGCGTTTCTCACTTTGTGTCGATTATCTGCTCAAGGTCCTGTGCCTTCCTACACAACTCCTCAGCCGGGATGAAGCTTTTCCCCACCTTCATGAAGAGGGCCGCTATCTTGTTGCTGCGCAGAAAGCCTGCTGCTCGCCTTTTGAGCCCGTGCAGGACACAAGCCTCCACTGCAGCTGTGTGGACACAAACGTGTCTGCTCCTTACCAAAGTGCACTTTTCTAATATATGCAGGAAAAACATATGAATAGAGGACAGCAGACATCAGTCTCTCCTATTAGCTGTGTGTCTCCACACACTGCAGGGGAGAGATTCCATGGTGCTTTGACATTACACAATATGTAGTAATAAGTAATACATAATAAGAGTAAATGGACCCATTCTTAACATAAAACATAACTTAAAAGTTTTGCAAATTAAAGGACAGCTTTAATTTGGAAAACTTAAAACTACTTTTTCTAAATGCAATTTGGGGGCTTGATTTGTTTACTGATCCAGCAGTATTGTGGCATATACTATTTGCCAGACATGTCATCCACATCAATGTAATTAAAAGTAGAAAATGCACAACATTTCAGATGTCAAGTCCACAATTCTGCTCAGTGAATACCTAACCTATGTATACATATTTATTTCAGGGGAAGTCGTTGGATTAAAGTGATTATTTCTTAAAATGAATTTCCCAGGTACAGAAAAAAACAATTTCAGTTTTCGCATAATCATCTTCGCATAAACTAGCTTTGCATAAGCTGCAATGGACACACAAGTCGACACGATGACTCAAGATCAATCAACCGTGCAGAAAAGCAGACAGCCCGCTTCCCTCTGTGGCCTACGTGGCAGCACCTGGAGCAGTGTTGACATTTTGGTTTTCTCTTTCAGGACTAATCCTGTGGCTCTGCTCACATGGGGTCAGAGCGAAGGCTGGTGTTGCCATGGGAACCCCTGTTGATGGAGCTCTGGGAGAGACGAGCGGAGGGAGGGGTGGTGGCAGCTCATCAGCATCACAATCTCTCTCTGTCGCCATCACTCTCTCTTCTTCAAACACAGCTTCTACCCCGCCCTTCATCATGTGGCTCAGCACCTGTCCCTTTCTCTGTCACCGCTCTCAATTTCTGTTAACGGGGTTCACGTCTACCTTGGACAACACAAGTGTCCCCACAGACTTTAACTTTTTATCGGTTAAATAGGTCACGCTTTCCTTTTTGCCTCTCTCTCTCTCTTCCTTGGTTTTGCTCCTTATCTGTCGGTGCCCTTTCCCCCCTACATCATTAAAAATCAATAAGTTAAATGTCAGAACAAAGGGTCACATTAAAGGTCTCCAAATATCCTTTCTCTCCTTGTTTTTCTTAATTGGTTTTGGGTGACAAAGAAGCAGAGAAAAGTGACTCCCAAAAGGTTTATAGTTTCTACAATTAACTGTCTGTGTAGTAAGCTATAGAGCCAATCCCTTTGTGTTAAAAAAAAAGAGTTCAGTATCCAACCAAAAGGCACGGAGATGGAACAGGTCTCCTGTGAAATGAAACGCTCAATCTGCATTCTGACAACAATAATCAATAACAGCAGTGACATCACAATGAGCGTCATGCAATTTGTATCCGCTCTGCCTCCCGGTAGAAACAACTAACTTGGTAAATGGCCTCTAAAACATCTGGTATCTGTGGCAACTGAGTGCATTTAAAGACTCAACACTTGTTCTCGACCAACACTTAACTCACAGCAGCCAAAGGCAACACCAGTTGTTACAAGGACAATGCTGAAAGTAAAAATCGATTAATGCATCCATCAAACCGTATCTACGGTTGCTTCAATCTATGGTTTGTGTTCTTTATTTCATTTCAAATGAAAAACACAGGCAGTTATTACAGCCTGTGGCTTGTGAGCGTTTGCATTTTAGTTATTTCATGGCTTTAGGATTTAAGAACAATAACTCAGTTAAGTGCTGATTAATGAAAACCATTAGCTGCAGATCAAAATATTAATAAACAGCAAATATGTAAAGATGTATAAAAATGAACATGGCCTCTCTGCTCTGTTATCCGAGCCTCTTCCTGCTTTGACATGGCCAGCCAGCCGCGCATGCTTTTTAGTCACATTGTTGCATGTGAGCGCGGCCCATCGGCTCAAGTGTCTTGTCTGCACTGCTTCACGTGGCAGCTACACATTATAACGCCGTCCCTCATCACTCTGCAGCCGTATCACATTCTAGGTCTGCGTCAGTGGGCCAAACTAAACAACAAACCTTTTCTTTAAGTAAATCACGGGCTGAAATGACAGTTGAAGTTACCCACAACCCTTTCAAACGGCTCTGAATCAATAGTTAATATAATAAATAAGTCAAATGCTATTTAAAAACAACACCACAGTTGGTGTAAATTGCAAATAAAGTGGGACTAATTTAAATTGAATTTGCTGCTTAAGTCAAAACAGCTCCCTTTGTCCAAAAGTGTGGTCTACTACAACTTGCACTACTACACTCTCTTTGACTTTGCCGTTGCACTTCATCGCTTGATAAATCTAGTCAGTGGTGGCTTTCTGACTCCACAGCGTTTACCTGGTCCCCTCATCAAAGGAGCAATGATGATGGAGGCCAACTGCTCCACGCTAGGCTGGCCGAGCTCAACCGACTGAAAGAGGACAATAAGTGATAAGACTGACTGGAAATTCATTCTGTAACAGAGATTTGTGCCGATTTTTTGTACTCCAGGCACAAAAACACTTAATAAAAACTTAAATAATAAATAAAAATAATAAAAATCTCCGGCCTGTGACTAATTATTTTAATTACTGTGCAAGGAAAAATAAAGCCATAAAAAGAGATTCGGAGTGGGGGGATTGTCCGGCATAATTTGCTCATGCTGATTTAATGATACCTCGTTAAATTTTACTGTAAATTGTTTTAACATATTATATTATTATTCAGTTCTTAGACCCACACAAACCTGACTGCGTCTTCTACATCGTCCCGGCTGCACAAGACATTTAGGAGACACTTTGACCGTCTCCCTCATCTTTAGATTATTTAGTTTCTCTTTCCCACTTTTTGTAACTGTGATAAAACTGCGTCTTATACTAACACAGATTTTAACGTTTGTTTCCCACTATTTGTTACTCAATGTGGCGGTTTTGCCCACCACCATATTCAGTCCGTGAGTACAAGGGTGCGAGTACATTTTGACACCAACGTCGCAGACAGGCCTCCAGGGATCGAACAGTTCCTCTCTATGTTTGTTGGTGCCTCTCTACAATGAAGACACCGTATTAACTCTGTTATTCTACATCGTAAAAAGAGTCTTTGTCAAGAGGAATGTTCCATCGCTGTTCCTTTATTTGTACCCAGATGCAATTTCCTACATTTCCACGGCCTTCCAAAAGTTTTGTTACACAAGTCTTTGTCTGCACACGTGACTTCCAGCTAATAAAAATATCCCACTTACCGCAGGCTGAAAGTCATTTTCTTCACACTGAAATCCATAAATATATCTTGTTGTTGATCACAGCTCTGGACTAAGGCAGATTTCTCACTAGTGTGAGCACCTGCATGTGGGCAGCGTGTTTCTAACAGTAATCATGATGCACCCTCTTAGTGCTATTTGGAGGCAAGAACAATAACATTTGGTGAAAAAAGAACTTAATTTCTATATCAGGCTAATTCATCACCTTCCTTCTAGAGATCTCATGAGGAAAATGTTCTTTTTGTTGGACAAGAACGTCTCTTGGTTACGCATGTAACCTTCGTTCCCTGAAGGGAACGAGACGCTGCGTAAAGACGCTGTCGGAACTCCCCTGCATGACCGCGCCATGAAGCACGTGTAAAAACTAGCCAATGGCGAGCTGGTACGTCATAGGCGGGGACGCCGGACCAGGGCGCTATAAGGGACCCGAAGGGCATGACCATTCATCTCTGAAAGGCCGAATCGAGTACCACGGGCAGGCCGGGAGTATGGCAGAACGTTTACGCAGCGTCTCGTTCCCTTCATCAGGGCGAGGGTCAGTCCCCGACAGGAGGGCTTCTGCAGCCGCCATACCCAGATAGAATGGGCCCGGACAGCCGAGATGCGGGCTGGCCGGCCGATTCGTATGCAAGAGTCATGGCCTTAACCATTCACTCCGTTATACGCCTGGTCCGACATCAGGAACGGAGGACAGGTTGCCACAAAGGAAGAGAGATGCCCAAAGGCAGACGGGAAGACCTGTGGATAACATAGCAGGACCTCCAGTACTGAACCGACCGGGTAGTTAACTGGGTCCGCAGTTGTTCCTACAGCAGGTGGCACCATCTACCGGCATACGCCCTCCTTTCAAGGGCCACGCCCATAGCTTCCAAAGCTCAGGGCGGGGGTGAACTATGGACCCCGACACCTGAGACAGCAGGTCCAACCTGATGGGGATCTCCACCGAAGCGATATTATGTCCGCAAACCATACGCGGGCCGGCCAGAACGGGGCTACTAACAGTAGGCTGACTCCGTCCTGACGGACCCTATCCAGAACCACTGGGAGCAGAGCAACCGGGGGAAAAGCGTACAGGCGCGCCCTTGTCCACTTCTGCACCATCGCATCCATCCCAAGTGGGGCGGGATGCGTGAGGGAGAATCACCTAGGACAATGAGTTGTCTCTGCGGAGGCAAATAAGTCCACATCGGCGCGGCCGAAGTGACCCCAAACGAACTCCACCGCCTCGGAGTGGAGTCTCCAGTCCCTGGGCCTCGGCCCCTGCCTCGACAGGGTGTCTGCATGATCGCACCCCAGCCCGTGAGGGAAGCGTCTGTCGTGAGGATGACCTGACGACAGATCGCCCCTAAAACGTGTCCTTGGGTTAGAAACCCAGGGTGCCTCCATATGACCAGGGCCCTCAAGCAGCGCCGAGTGACTTTGATCAGGCGGTGCTGGTTCCCCCTTGGGGAGAACCCCTTGGTCTTGAGCCACCACTGCAACGGTCTCAAGTGTAACAGGCCGCGAGGGATCACATTGGATGCCGCTGCCAGGAGACCTAACAGTCTCTGAAACTGTTTCACAGTGAGTGGCTGGCCTAGCCTAGCCTGCTGAACAGCAGAGAGGATCGAGCCGTGACAAACCAGTCCCCGGACCTGATTTGTGCCGCGTTCTGTTTGAGAGCATCTTGAAGCTCAACTTCGCAACAGCGCGGTTCAAACGGCGGAGATCCAGAATCGGACGCAAACCCCCATCCTTCTTTGGAACGATGAAGTACCGGCTGTAATAGCCTGACTCTCTGTCTGGGGGGAGAACTCGTTCTACGGGTCCCTTCCGCAGCAGGGCCTGTACTTCTTGTTCCAACACCAGAGCCTGCTGGGGGTCTACCACCGTGGGAAGTACGCCCCAAAATCGAGGCGGCCGCCACCTGAACTGGGTGGCGTAGCCGACATCGATTGTGTGCAGGACCCATTGAGATACGTTGGGGAGAGCTCGCCCAAAAGTTTCTAAGGGGCTCCGGTCTCTGGGTCTATAGACACCGCGCCCTGCAACAGCGTACTGGCAGGTACGACGCTCTCCTGCTGCGCCAGGTGGTGTGAGCTCGTCGACGGCCGGGGCCGCCCTCGAGCGGACGTGGCGTCGTCGGGGAAGGAATGAATCGAGCGCCTCCGCCTGCCACCTCTCGGCGTGGAGTTTATCCGCCACGGCCCCAATGGCACCTCCAAGGAGGGTAGTGGGGGAGAGAGGGGCATCCAGGAGGAAGGACTTGTCCTTCTCCTGCAGGCTTCTCCTGCAGGCCAAAGGTGCCGCTCCGTAGCCACCATGGCTGCCATGGAGCGGCCGACGGACTTCGCCGTCTCCTTAGTAGCTCTCAACGCGAGGTCAGCCGTGTACCTCAGCTCACGCACTGCCTCCGGAGTTAGTTCCGTCCCCTCGGCCACGTCGGCCAGCAGCTCTGCCTGATACGCCTGGATAAGCGGCATCGTATGCAGGCAGCACGCCGCTTGCCCCGCCGCCGAGTAACCGGTGTCCTTAGCGACACGGCCGCGGGGGAAACATGGCCCGCCAGGGCCCCCTCCGCGGCCGGCATACTTCCATAGCCATGTCGCTTAGCCTCAGCTAAAGAAGAGTACAATGCTGTGCGCGGGTTGTACACGCGAGCAGACACCGGCCTACTCCAGGACGCCGACACCTCAGTGTGGACGTCTGGGAAGAACGGTAGACACCGGCGCGGAGGCACTCTGCGGGAAGGTAAGAACCGCTCCTGCAGTTTACCGGGAGCAGACGGCTGCCTCTCACCCGCCGGCCAGCTGATATGTAATCTGTCAGCGGCTCGGGTGAGGACCTCCAGCAATTATTTTGCGGCAGCGGGGGAATGAGTCGCCTCGGCGTCAGCCTCCGCTGCCTCTACGCTCACCACGTCCAGCTCCTCGGAGCAGGAAGAACGTGAGAGCGGCGTCTCGTCCGGGGTGGAGGAAGCCGCGTAGCGTGCCTTCGCCGCCGGAAACAAGCGCCTGGATCCCACGGTGAAGGGCCGGGAAAAGGCGTCAGCCGTCCCGGAATCCTCCGTGAGATCCATTTGTGATCCCCAGGAAGGCATCCGGGGCTCCGCCTCGGCATGAGCCGAACCGGAGCCGCGGGGAACACGCCTCATCGAGCCGTCCTCATTGAAGAGAGCTCGACGGGAGACGCGAGATTGCTACGGCAAATGCTCACAGTCTGCACAGCTAGCCCCCTCAAGCCACTCAAGGGCTAGCTGGGCGTGCTCTATGCCTAAGCAGACAACACACAGGTCGTGTGAGTCTCTGCCCGTAATAAATCGGGTGCAAGGGGGAACACACTGGACAAACCGCTCAGCCATTTCTATCTCAGTGGAAAAACTTCACACGATGAAGGCACAGAGATGAATGGTCCTGCCCTTCGGGTCCCTTTATAGCGCCCTGGTCCGGCGTCCCCGCCTATGACGTACCAGCTCGCCATTGGCTAGTTTTTACACGTGCTTCATGACGCGGTCACGCAGGGGCGTTCCCACAGCGTCTTTACGCAGCTCGAGTTCCCTGAGAGGGAACCCTAAGAGGGAACTATATTATATGTAATAAAAAGGCTTTTTCTATCCCCTCTGATGGACTGAGTGAGATTGGTGTTGCTGGGTTTTCTAGAATAGGAATATTTCAGTGTGCAAATGATTGTTGGTAAATGTGAATCATTTTGTGATCCACAGCTCCTTTGGTTTTCTTGCAAACAAACACATTTTACTTTCTTAATGGATTAAAAACTCAAATGTGAAGGTGATACAAATAACGACAATGACAACATCAGGAATGATTTGAATAGGAAGCAAACACTCAGGCTATTTTCATTGTAGTGGAATCAATAGAGTAAAGCGGCGTGATTCATCCGTGTTGGTTGGTTACTCACCACAAAAGGACACGATGTGGCTGCTGTCTTCGTGAACAAATTTCCTGGTGACAGATTCCTCCATAATCTGCTTCACCTGTCAATGACATGTCAGTTTCTGAGTGACTCATTCATTAACAGGCCCAGGTGGTTCACACACACACAGTCAGTTTCATAAATATTTCAGGGAATAATTTAGAAACAGTATTTTTGAACACAAAAAATAGTGTAAAATGCTGGAAAGATGCTTGAAAAGTTAAGAGTAAAAGAGACACCGAGTGGAAAGCATGCATGTTAAGTTGGTGGATGAGTCACCAGCTTTCATCCCAAGGACCTCTACTGGGAAATGGAAGTGGTGCATTTGGGGGTGGGAGAATATAAGGAGGGGAGGCGCATTCATTCATCACAACCCCTCTTTGCGGGTTTGTTATCCTCAGTGGGAGCAATTGATTCTGTTACGTCAAAGACTGATGATATCTTATTCACGCAAACCCAACTTCTAAAAAATAAATGCAGGCCACACACGCTTGGTAAGGTAACACTCATTAGTTTGGTTTTTATTGTCACGGCAATCTGCCCAACTCCCCATTGGCCTGACAACAGCTACAGACCAATGGTTGAGACAACGAATGAATCCATCCCTCTGGTGGCTATGGAGACGTCCCCCCTGTGTGGGCACCGCTGTGCAATCTGCTGGGGGAATAACAACCTCCGGACACAGCCACACAGATAGCCGTAATTTCCTGTTGAAATGATTCTGTCCACAAGGGCCGTATTACATTGCCAAGTTCCCCCTGTACACAAACACACACAAACACACACACACACACATGGACATGTACTCCAGTGTCTGGTGCTCCCTCTGCTCTATTGTGTCCTTTATTCCAATCAGCACATTGATTCCATTCAGAAAAAGAAATGTGTTCTCTGTGAGGCAGTCTAGTGCTCAAGAAGTAGCCAGCTGTCCAACCATACCAGATGTGGTGATTTGATCTTTACAGCTTGATGCAACTGCAACTTTCAGTGGTAGGAAGTCTACTGTGATGTTTCACTCACAAGGTCCAGTATGTAAGATTCAATGGCATCTAACAGTGAGGTTGCAGGTTTCATCCAACTAACCTCCGCTCACTCTGAAAGGCTGTTGGAGAATGATGGCAGCTTTTTGCTAACGTAAAAGAATCAAAAGCTTTCATTTTGGAGCCGGGATTTGGTTTGTCCGTCCTGGGCTACTGTACAAACGTGGACTTAGTGTTATTTAGTTTCTGCAAATTTGCTTAAGACCACTGAACCTACAAGTCAAAGCAGTGTATACTTTCCAATCTACTTAAATCAGAAATTATTTTTCTTATGATCGATATATATTCACACACACATACAGTATATATATATATACATTTATTGCGTAGTATTCAGTATAGTATTCAGATTCAACAGGAATGATTCATGCCACCAATTCAACAGAGACAGTGTCAGTCTGATGTGATCCACACCCGCTCTGCTCACAATTACCCTTATATAAACCCTACACACACAACGCACTCTCTCTCTCTCTCTCTCACACACACACACACACACACACAAACCAGAGGCTTTAGGGCCTAATATTCCTAAGGAGTGCACCTGACATAAAGGAAGAGAAATGATTTGCTGCAAACTCGAGGATGCAGACTGCTCGTGTTTCCTCATCTCTTTCATCTGCAGATCGGGCCTCTGTGGGATTCTTACGGGAAAGTGACTAGGCTCAGACAACTTGCAGGTTTCTATGGAGACGGCACATGTCTCACCGCGGATCGCTTATGCCTAACAGGATGCATCAACAATATTCATTCATCACTCAAATAAAAAGAACATTATTGCAGCTCCCAGAGTACAGTAACTAGTTACATCTAGATGTTCTGTGCTGTCATATCCGTCACCTTCAAAGAGTCCTATTGTGTTCATTTGGCATCACTATAGTGCAAATCTACAGAAGATTTAACATTTTGAAAGTGTATCATACTAACATACTAAATGGCACCAAAAATATAGAATCACAAGAATATACAGATTAAAAAAAAGGTTCTTAATGTGAAAAAAACATGTAATGTATGTTTTATAACAGCCTGGTGAATCTGCTTTGAACTAATACTGT
Organism: Pungitius pungitius; assembly: GCF_949316345.1. NCBI lineage: Eukaryota > Metazoa > Chordata > Actinopteri > Perciformes > Gasterosteidae > Pungitius > Pungitius pungitius. Next base: position 11,678,324 of record NC_084904.1, read on the forward strand.
GGCACGAGGGCTTCTGTCAGAGTGATAAAAGATCTTCAGAGTATTCCAATTAGCTAATGAAACAGCAGAGCCAAGAAATTATTGTCAGAGAGAAACCCATCTATTAGCATCCCACTTTTATTATTCATCATCTCTGTCGCCACTGACAAGAGGGAACAAGAGAAGACTCATCATTGGTTATGCATGCTAATCCACGCACACAGCTGTGCGTCCGCTCCAGAGCTACACATCTGAATTTAGACTATTCTATTTGAATAACAGTTTAATAACTATTATGCATGTCGATCAACCACCAAGGCAGTGATTCCATCACAGAAATCAGTGCAACCACAATAGCACCTGCAACATTGACAAGACACCACACCTCACCACAAGGTCCATTCAGTAACTGTTCCAAACCTTTTGATCATATAACAGGATTTTCTTCCTCCAATGAGAGTTGGCATAGAAGTGTAGATGTCCAATTTACAGTTTTTCATTTCGCCTATGATGACTAAAGCCTGGAGTGTGATTTCATTTTAAACTTCTTTCTCCCCAAGTGGGCTTTCAGTCTCAACCTGACTTCATTTTAATATGACATCAAGGTCGAGGAGAACCATAAGGCTGCTGCATAGTATTACCTCGGCTGTCATGCCAACTGCTCACTGAGTCCAGTTTGTTTATACCTGTCCACAAACTCCCTGGCAATCCTACCTGCTCCACATCATAACCTGATTATGAAAACACTCACGGAGAAAACGTTGTAATAGTCTCAGCGTCACTCAGTCTCTACCACAACAATTTCCCCGTGTTTCCCCCCGTCGTCGCCTGCTCTTGGAATAGTCTCTCCCTCTCGCACTCCTTTTGCAAACACAGGCGTGTGTTCGCGTTTCGGTGAGCGAGGAGCACCCTTCAGAGTTGAGATCACAGCAACACGACCAGACGGAGACAGCCTGAGAGGTTCTCTGTATCAAAGCTAAGGCAAATACAGGAGATCTCCCGTTAAGCAGTGTGCGCGAGGAGGCTCTTTTTCTACTGCTGCAGACGTCCTGCTCTCTCTGGCTCACATCCAGGTGTAATGGAACAGACAACCAGCTGGACGAGGAGAGCGAGAGAACACACGGCATCGAGACACCATATGGTATAACCCACACACAGCTACAATGACGATGAACTAAAGGGGAATAAGTGAAAACAACAACATATATATTCCATTTAAAAGGGAATAACTCATTACCAATTAATACATTCGCATTCTTTGATGAGCCATCTAGATTCAAGCTGTTCTTCATGAAGTCATCCCATATTGTATTGTTGCATCTACCGACACTGGTTGTAAACCATGGCCTCTGAGTGGATCCCAGTAAGTATCAGTATCAGCCCACAGGAGGCCGGATTCATTATGGGAAGGTCTGTTTCCACTGATAAGACTGCAAACAGGGCAGAACAAAGTCTCTTTATTTCTCTTTCACAAGATCCAGGATGAGATTTATTTTATATTTGTTTGCTCTCTAGTCTAGTAATTGGTGAGGCGATGTGAGATGAAACTATTGAAAAAAATTCATCAACTATTAACAAACGGATGTTAAACAAAGTGGCTTTGTTTCGGAGGAATTTGGCCAGGAAAAGGGAATGAGTGGCCAAATACTCCCTACAAAACTACCGGTGATGTTCCACTGCTTCAGTTTTTAGAATGATGGCTGAGGTAGTTTCACCAGAATAACATTAAGCCATAATAAACAGATCCAGAAAGCATCATAGATATAAAAAATAAAAAAAACGTCAGAAAAAGCTATGAAATGATGGGTATTATTCACCTAGATGGATGTTCATGTAATGGGGGCTTTGCATCAGCCTCAGCACGATCTGTTCCTGTGCAACAGGCTTTAAATGTCAGTCCGTATGCTCCATATTTCCTCTCTCCAAAGGTCGGGGCCTATAATCTCAAGCAAAAGACCACGGTAAGCTTTCTGAGAATCAAAGATGAAGATCTCTAAAAAGAAATGTCCTTCATGGTTTGAATGACAGACGAAATGGTAGCGACGTATCATTTGATCTCCACTGAGCTCTGCTCTCCTGTTTTACTGCGGTAACCTCAAATGATGATGAATGACTTGAAGTGCTGAGGAGCAGCTGAACAGACCACCAGAACTGCCTCCATACCCCCCCCCCCCTCCCCACACACACACAGACACACACAGACACACACAGACACACACAGACAGTTTGTGTAACAACCAAATGGCTCAGCAGAGGGATGATGGCTTGCTCTGTGATAAACACAATATGCCTCCTTTATTCTCCCTACCTATAGATAGAGATGTTTTTTTTCTAGGCTTCAACAAATATGTAAGTCTTCTGTATTTGTTATGATGTTCTATATTCTAGTTAGTAATAAATACTTAATCACAAAGCCAGTATAAGATATTTCTTTTGGAAAACAAAAGATAAATACTTGCTACTGTGTGGTCTTGTTTTCTAATCTTTTCAAAGGGGCTGAGATGAACACCAAGCCATTTATCTCAGCCGTGGACATCAGGAAAACACGCATCGTTTAGTTCCCTCTTCTCCAAAAGGCTCATTCATCCTCGTGGAAAGGGGGATTTCACAAAAAACAAACAT